>NC_091098.1:19319315-19619315 GCF_024713975.1 Paralichthys olivaceus | reverse complement strand
CGATCATGTTCTCAACTTTAAAGTGTAAGCAGTGATTTCTCATGTTGTGGGTGAAGTATGTCTTATCTCTTCTTTATCCATTGAAGTGTTGTTTTTTTATTTTTTTTATTAAATTATAACATTGGACTATATATAAATAAAGTTCTGTATTTACTATCTGTGGACCAGTTGACTGAGAGGGAAATTAGCACTGATTTGACTGGTATAAAAAATAAATAGTAATTTGTACAAATGATTATTCTTTCAAGTCATTCAGCTGTTTCCTTCTGTTCGGTATCTGTCCTGTTCATGGGACCTCTACTCCCCTTTATCCCCTTATATGGGGTCTTCGCCATATTTGAACATCTTCTTCTCATTCTGTAGACTTAACTTAAATTAATTGACCATGAATTAATCGTAGGTGCAGCTTTATACACTAAACACAAGGGAAACTATCCCACTAACATACTTACACACCCGCAAAAACAAACATTTTTGCTGATTGGATCTTTGCAAATGTTAGAATTTTATGTTTATTCTGTTTTATCTTGCAAATTTAATATTTTTGAAGTTGGCCTGTCTGATTGCCTGCCCAGCAAAACAAATGTGACCATGTCACTTTGCAGTCAGGTAAATTGAATTGGTATTTTGGATTTAGGTCCAGTTAATGATTAACAAAAAGAACTAACATCGCTATTGATTAAAGGGGCTCTTTTTTTCTAAATCACCATTGGTCTTTCCCATTCTCAGGAAGGCCTTGATGGAATTCCTGCAAATTTGAATTTGTATGTTTATACATTAGACAGGAGTCTTTCTCTCTGACATATAATTCGAATATGTAGTGCGAATTCATAGGCTTTTGAATAAACTGTCATTGTATTTCTGACTAATGTGGCATGTTTAGGGTTTTCAGTGAGGACTTTGACTCTAGTAGGTCCACCCCCTTTTTTGAGCAACAATGCAAAAAAAAAGTACTCATTCCAGCTAAAGTAATGGACTGAACATACATGATGGTAAAGTGAATATCTTAGGGGTTTGTTGGTCGGACAAAACAAGAGCATCCTTCAGCTTTAGAAAATAACAGCAGGTGTTTTCAGTATTTTCTACATTTTATCAGACGCAACATATGATTGATGAATGGAAAACATGTTTAAATTCTTCAAAGTGTATGTGACACAGTTTTCATGTTTGGACATTGAAACTCTTATGATCCTCAACAACAGCTGATGTTATTTTTTGCTCTTGCCGGCCTGATGAAATATAACCCTCTGTGTGAAATGTATGTGGGAGCTGGTGGTGTGGAAGGTGCCATGTCCTGGTCACAACATTCCCTCCTCTCTACCGGTCACTCAGCAAGAGAGTTCCTGTGGGCAGAGTGAGAGAGCATCACACTCTGCCCACACATTTGTCCTCTAAAACCACAGATATCTTCATATAAAAAATAAAAAAAATCAGACAGTAAGGCCACGGCTGTTTGAAAATATAGTTTTATTTTTTCAAAACCAGTGTTATAATTGATGATAACCAATTGAGACTCATTACTATGTCTAAAAGTATCCTGGATTGGCAACCATGGATGGTACCCCAGCGACTTGAATGCTTGCTTACTCCCCTGATACCGAGGCTGAATAGTTAATGCTCCAAATGCTAGAAAATGTGTGACACCGACAGTAAAATATACAGTCTTGTTTGTTCTGTAAAATCTGATGTCAGTATTCTTGTGTGCTGTTGATATTATTTAGAATAGTTCTCCCTCCAGATTCTAGGCAGGAACAATTCATCTCCTGTGCTTCTATACATTTCTCGTTGGAGAAAGTCATACATTATTCATAATAAGGCTGAATCTTAGTGTATTATTCATAAGCATCTATCAAGGTAGATTATTTTAAGACACCACAATACTCTCCATTTTAAGTTTGGTATTTAATGGAGGAAGGAACAGAAAAATCACATTGGCTTCATGCTTAGTCTAAGAATTGCACAATAAAATACCAGAAACAAACCAAAACAACACTTTCATTACTTTGGGTAGAAAAAGATATAGTGTATGAATAATATTAAAACGAGAAGATAACTGAAAAGAAAGAGTTTATTTCTTTTATCCAGCTTCAGATCATTTGGTAATCCATGTAAAAAAGCATTCAAAGTCTTTTTGTGAGCATTACTATATTATTAATATTGTGCAATGATGTGTAAGCATCATGTTACTTAAGTAACTTAAAGTAGTTGCTACTAGTTTTGTCGGTTCCTCCCAACCTTTGGATTGATTCACTTTTTTTAGAATATAGGACCAGATGGTGAATATCCCTTGTATGTTTGAAGGTTTTCTGCACAATTTAAGTTACCAACTACCAGTAGATCTTAGCAGGTGTTTGTGGGCACCAGTGGGTGTTAGGGACATAATGTCCCAACTGTTCCCTTTTTCTTTCAAGGATACAACTATAGGTGTGCATTGATGGCCTCCCATTTTGCTTTTTCTGAAGCTCCAGACCAGTTCACCTTTGATTTGGTTTGTAAAGGTTTCTTCTCCATAGTTGGTTTTCCTGGCTGAGTGGGCAATATACTTTCTTCTGCAACCACCTCTGTGCTTGAGTTAACTTCCACAGATAGAGGGGGGCCGATGTCCTGCAAACTTTTGGACAAGTCCAGTCACTGGACTTTCCCTGACAGACTTGATAGACTTCTCACAAAGCACTGATCAATGCTTTTCCATTCCAGGGTCATTAGCCGTGTGCTCTGTTAGTGAGTCGTTTCCCCCCCCATTCTTGCCAACTCGGGGGGTATTTTTGCTTTAATTGCTTTCGTAGCCATTAGTGGTTGTCTCGATGTTGTCAGTTTATTTCATGTGGAGTCGATCTCTCCATGGACACGGAAGCGGTAAAGACATGTATATTCAGCTTGTCCCCAGTTACTGAGGACATGCATCTCCAAAGAATGGTAGAGGTCATCAGTAGGGTTCTGGTGTCAGGGCACAGGGAAAAAGAGGAGAATGGAGGGAAACAAGAAAGACAGATATTCAAATTTAGAGTGGGATACAGAAATAGAATCATCAGATGTAAACACTACTGCGTTCTAACATTCAAGAGCAAGCCATGTACTAGGTTCAGGCCTAGAAGCTAGGTCACGTTCTACCTTTTTCTAAATATCATGGTTTCATTGTCTGTTTAGATTTGATTATTTTAACTTACAGGCAGCTGAAACGTCTGCGTTGACTCGCCATTGTCTTTGTAGGTGAATGCTCCAAGAAGAGTTAAGTTGTCTAAGGTGTCTTTCATTCCCTGGGAGAGAAATTATACATTAGAGTGGCGACTATTATATGTGACTCACTTTTTTCTCTAAGGTTTAAGCACAGAGTGATAGGACCTCTGCAGTGCCTCATATAATGGGTGATAACTAACAGTATTGAGAGCACTCACATAGACTTTAAAGTCTTTGGGCGCAGAGTTGATCTTGCCAGTGGGTGAGTTGCAACGTGGCAAGTGGTCCACTGTCACATGCTTGATCCTCACAGGGTGAGAGAGAGAGATGGCAAGAGTTCCCTGGGCACCAGGGAATGCCCAACAGTTCCCTGCGTGCAGTGGTGTGTGACCCTGGGGATAGAGGTGATGCAATTAGGAAATAATATTTCCTCACATGAAACTAATTGTCACCAACTTGCAGTGAACAATACCCAACCCCACAGATGATACAAAGAAAACAGGGAGGAAGGTGATCATTCATTATACCTCAATAACAGTCAGTGGGCTCCTACTACCATGATATGACTTTGAAGACCTGGAAGCTATCACCCTGGCACCTACAAACAGAAACAAGAAAATGGGTAATTTGTATGAATGCTGAGTCATCATTCTCCAAGAATGGTACAAGAATGGTCATACTGAGCTAATAGAAGTGGTGATTATAACTGATTTGTGATGGTAATGACTAAATCTCTAATGCAGTATCATTCACTTAAGACAAGTAACAGTGAGATGGAGATATTCCTGACCTTGAGTCTTGAGGGCAAAGTCAGCCATTTTGTCAGCCATAGGAGGTCTACTTCCTTTTTCATCAAACCTGAATACATCATGCTCCTAATAGACATTCACATAGTACATAATTATTTCTTATTGACATTTGTTAAAATGCAGACACATCTAGACACCATAAGTAGTCTTGGAGATGATCTAGAGTATCTCTCCACCTACCTTGATGTAGTGACTGAGCCACTTTCCCATGGCCTGTTGGAGCTCTGGGGTTAGAGGGTCATTGACAGGAGCTAAAGGAGACAACTGATAAAGCAAAAAGAAAGATGAAGTCACATTTCAGTCACACCATCTCAAGGAAACACGACAGCAAGTTTGAAGTGAACAAGAACTAAAGATTAGGGCATGTGTGTGTCAGACATCTCTAACAGTAGTGTTACCTCTTCATTCTTAATCTCCACAGCTTCCAGTCATCTAACATATTTAATCATATCATATTTAACTTTAACCAAAGACCTTTTGGAAATTAAATATTTTGGTGTAACAAGTTGCAGAATTGTTCAGTACTGACAGTGGTGTGCACTTGTCAAAATATACAGAAGATACAGGGATTATGTTTCACTAAGAATATTTGTATAAGTTTGGAAATGCACTTTCATTGTTTTGAGTCTGTCAAAGTCTCATGTCTGGATTAGGGACTATTCTACTAGAGCCCTACCATATTGTTCAAGAATATACGAAAAAGTTTAGGACAGGGGATCTGCAGTTGAGTCCTACCTCCACAGCAGCATGAGGAATGGTGTTGGGTTGAAGAGTCATGTCAGGAATAAGAGGTCGACTCTCTGTCTGTTTGAAACTTGTGTTGGAGACGAAAGGGGTCAACAAGGGAAAGAGTAACCAAACACCTGGAGAAAACAGGAGGCACAGTTCTTAGAACTCCAAAGATCTGAGAGAACATTGAGTAGTCTACTCAATGTGAAAATTTGCCAAATGCCCTACAAATTTGAATCTTGTAAAATGTCAATGTCACTTACATAGAAATATGAGGACGAGGAGGAGAAGCAGACCACAAGCCTTCTTTGTTTGACTGCTGACTGAATTGTTAACTGTAAGGACAAGAAAAAAAAGTGGATTTTATGTTTTAAACATCTAGGGCCAAGTCATGCAGTGATTGTGAAAACACAAATCTATGTCAAGTAAAAGTTGTTTATGTAAACATGTGGCAATGTGAGCACACCCCACACAAATCTACTTACAGGTCCAGTATCTAAGATTTAGGTGAAAGGGATCTATTTACAGAAAGTGAATATAAAATAATCCCAGCAATGTTTTTAGTAGTGTGTTTGATCTAAACTGTACAAATTGTTTTCACTGTTTTTCTTTACCCTAAAATGGGCCGTTTATAGTTAAACTTTATATTTACTCGGTAGAGTGGGTCCTCTCTACGGAGGCTGCTATGTTTTGTACAGTAGTCCAGACTGGACAAACTAAACACCTTTTGAGTTTTTATCACAACTGAAGGCTACCACAGGTTCTCTTTCATGTTTGGAAGGGAAGGGTGAGGTGAGGGGTATTCAGCTGCAACATGCAACTTCACTTCTAGATGTCAAAAATATGTACACACCAAACCTTTAACAATGCCATTAAAACAAGCATGAGCTTGAAGCACACATCAAGTTAACCCAAAGCCAAACTTAAACATATGCACCGTCAACTTACCTAATGCTCCCAGATGCATTATCCTTGACTTAACTGTGGCAGCCATCAATAAGAGTGAGACTGCAAAAAAAATATCAGATTATGATGTCATAATATATTGTATCGTGTTATATTATATTATATCGAATAAGTTTGATACAAACCCATCAGAGAAAAGTAGGCACTGCTGATTTTGCTCATGTATCCAGAACTTTGAGCTGAACTCATTATGCTGGGACTGTTGGTAATCCTGCTAGAGCAGGTATTGACGATAGGTGGCCTGATGGTTGGCCTGATGGTTGGCCTGATGGGCTTGCCCTCAGCCCACAAGTACCTTGAGTTCAATTGCATGGTGTCATATGATACCAATGCAGGAGGATTGACTTGATAGACAGAGAAAAACTTGTTAAACAATTATTTTTTTTGTGTGACTTTCTTCATGTGAATAACAAGATACATTTACCTCTTCAATTATATTAATTACAAAAAAAGTACAAAGAAAATCTGGTTGAACTATATACTAGACTGAACTAGACAATACTTTGTTGGAAATTGTCCCTTTTTAAATCTAGAAAATAACTACAATGAACACTGTGCACTATGCAATTTATCTTACCATTAGACTGGGCTGCAGGTATGGGTGGCTCATAGCTGATTGGTTTAGTAGCACAATCGGCCTTAGGGGACTTTTTGGAGCGGTTCCCTTCCCTCTTCTTGAAAACCCTTTCCAAATTGAACACACACACGCACAGTTGAAGAAATTGGCATTAGAGAATAGACAAATGATTGTTTAATGTTAGTCTGCAAATCAGACTTGCTAAATTCAAGCTTGAGACACATGCATAGTGTTACGTACTTGACAGGCTTCTCATGGTAGGATACATTTGCCAGACAACTTAAGTTTGATATGTCATCTCTTTCGTAGTAGCCACTGGCTAAAAGGCGGGCACTCTGACGAGCCATGACTGAAAGAAGGAAAGAAACAAGATATGACTTATCACCAAGTTTTACACACCCTTTTAAACCAACCCCAGTCAATAGCAAACTTTAAACTATTTCATCCATAATGAAAATGCATCTTCTGATGAAAATGCAGAGTGAATGAATACTGACCTGCTGACTATGCTTTGCTGAATCAAGTGCGCTATAAATATGTAGCTGATGAAGCTGGAAACTTGTAATAGTCCTTCAGAAAACTTGCTTAAAATTCGCTTTGAATACTAAACCTGTAGAAATACTCTGCTGCATAAACTTATGATGATCCTTGATTAAACTTGCTTAAGTTTGCTTTGAATAATAAGCTGTGGAAATGTATTTCTATAAAGGCAATAAAGTCATCATAGAAATGTGATGATAGCACACTGCCAAGATCAAAGGGATGTGATGATGTCACTGAACCCCTATAAATGTCCTGAACAAGGTGAGTGTTTGAATGGTCCTATTGATGTTTTAGTCAGTTGAATGGTTGATCAGCATTCACAACAAATTCCAATTAATGTTAGCTGTGTTAACCTCAAAACAGCACATCTTCTCTTTGGTACACTCTTGCAAATTGCAAATACATTTCTTCTTCAAGTATCTAGTAAAACTTGCCACAGAACTCTGGACTCAGGCCTTCTCACTGTCTTCTGTGTCTGCATGTAATCCCACACTGTTTTCATGGTGTTGATATTGGGGCTATGTTGGCCCATTAACATTTGTTGCAGTACTGTTTTTCTTGTCACTGCAGTTGGCTCTTGTTGGTGTATATTTGGGCTCATTGTCCAGCTGCAATGTATGATGGACCAGTCACATGGATGGTATCTAAACATCTGAAATACCTAAAACTTTTGCACTGCAGTGTGTATAGTATATTATGTTTAGCTCATGAAGTAAAATGTTCTCAATTACAGTATTTTAATTGGATATTAGTTTAGTTAGGGTAATATGTGCATTAGGATGCTGAGGATTCTCTGCCAGTCAGTGGAGAACATTGTTGTATTTCTTATGGAAGTTTTCTCATTTACCTTGTGTTGCTGAGTCAAATTAAATTTTCCAACGATCAATAAAGGCACATCTTATATTATCATGTGTTTACCTCTGCCAAGAAGGTTATGTTTTTGTCTGCAGGTGTTTATTTAGCAGGATTACACAAAAAGTACAAAAATTTTGTGGAAGGGTGGGACGTGGCCTCTACTGCAGTGGAGGTGCATGCATAAGCGAATGAACTTCACTCTCACAACCAATGAGTGAACAGATCTAATGTGAGAGATAATTGCATTGCATACCACTTGCAGGTACAGACGCTACAGCAGCTGAAACCAATGAGGTCTGACTGTCTGCGTGGACAGTGAAAACTAGTCTTTACAATTTTAATCTGCACACCAAACCAGCTTTATAATCAGTATCACTCACTTTTAATATAATATATATTATCAATATTTCTCTTCTGCAGATGAAACACGTGGCATTCATGTAGATCCCGTTGTTGTGAATAATGGAGTTCCTGGTTAAATAAATTAATACATATAAGCACAATGATGCTTGCACTTCATATATTTCTGTAAATTGTCATATTAGTCACATATTCAATACCATTTATTCTCCACTAGAGAGCACAGTTTACTCAGAGAGCAAAAAAATCCCTAAACCTTAAACATTTCCACACCACCATTTTTCATCTTTGCTTACCCCACACTAGGTCTTTCATATTTTCTGTTTCTTTTTTCCTTTTTGATTCACTGCACCTATTGAAGTACATAAAATTATTATTTTTAAGAATTTAAGAAAAATATATAACTATATAAGTTTGCTTTTGTTGTTCCCCACCTTCAGTTGTGCCCTTGTGAATTGGAAAACATTTGAGAGGAAAAAATACGTCCACACCCATGCTGCTTATAAGAGTGAAGCATAAAGGATTCATCAATCAATTAATCATAAAGATAATTACTACAACAATTTCGATTGATTATTTCATTAAGTATATTTTCCCAAGCAAATATATCAAATATTTGTTGGTTCCAGCTTCCTTGATTTCTCGCTGGACTCCATTTACACCAGACATTAAAATGCATTTAGTATCCAGACTAAGTATTTTTTCAATTAATTGTATATAATATTAAAACATGTCAACCACATTTTGCACGATGTGACCATAATAACTCAACCTATTAATATCTTGTATTGTTTGATCAAAAATCCAATAACCCGATGATGCTGAGTTGTCAATGCTGTGACTAAGAAAAACATCCTCACAGCAGAAACCACAGAATGTTTGCCTTTTTTTTCTTCACAATTTTTACTTTAAAAATGAAACAAACTTAATTAACACAATAGATGATCACAAAGGCAAGTGAGGGACAGGGATTAGTCCAAGTTTCCACGTTTTTAAGAAGGGCTTCAAATATAAAATATATTTGAAATCCAACAGCTGTTATTTTGGCCATGCAATTTGGGAACATGTGGAGAAAACGTAGCCTACATATTGTTGACGTAGCAAACTTGTTAGCAAAGATTGAGAGTACAGGGGGTTCCCTTTCTACTAAAATAGGTTCCTTTTGTTAATGAAATAATGCATTGAGTGCAGTAATAGCAAACCACTGAACAAAACATTTGCAGGTTGCAGTCAGTTAGCTCAATCTTTGTATAGGCTGAATTTTCGTAATTTGGGACATTGGGTAATGTAAGACACCTAAAGCTTCAGTCTGTTTATTTCCTGGTCTAACAAAATCTATGCAACAGGACTATTACTATAGTTTAACATGGGGATGGTGTCACAGAAAGGGGCAGGACAGATGTCAATCGGAGGCCTCCCCTTGGAATTGCGTGACAAGGTTAATCTGACAAGATTAATGTTAAGAATATAAATCCATAATAAATTAGACAATGTTCCTAATTCTTATCAAATAATGTTTGTGATGTATTCAAGCAACATATTATGCATTGAGTTGTTGAAAATGTGTGTTAGTTTCCCCACTTTATCAAACATGATTGATAATGTGGGACAGCATGCTTTTGGTAATCTAGATCATTTAAATTCTCTAAATGGGGAAATATGCATTAAGGGACTTCCTGAAATTAAAATAATAAACTAGTAAAGTGATGTAGCATATGGTCTACAGTTGTCAGACAGGCGATTATAGTAAATACAGTATGCCCCTGTCAGACTCTGTCTTCTGGTTGGCTAACTACTCCATAATCAGTTAGGTCTCTAGGACAGAGATGATCTACAAAGCACAGAGAAGTGTCCTGTCGTCTGCAGCCATTGGTTTCCACGAAACATGTGGAAGAGACAATGGGCTGATCGATGACGATTTGTCTTTCACCTGCAAGGACTGTTTGTTTCCAAGAGTAGCCCCAGTAGAATTACTGAATCATTTAACAGTTGTTATTTTTTGTTATTTTTTTTTGCTGTTGTTTGAATTTTAATTGATTAAAAAAAATGTATCATCCACCTTTGATAGAATGTTTAAAATTAACTGTACAGTTTAATTATTTAGTTAATTATTATCTATAGGGTCCTGAAAGAAAGAATATATATTTTTACATGTTAATATGAATTAATGACATTTTTTATGAATAACATATTTTTCTTATATATTTTCTTATTCAGCCTACTTTTGCATAATTGCAATTGCAATTGAAATTGGTAATATTGAGTTCGGCATGCATCAAGCAAGGCCTTACACAAGTGTCCCAGATTACAAGTTATATGTCTCAGATTATCTAACTCAGGCACAATTTACTTTTTTGGCACCAAGAACTCTCAAAGCTGTCATGTCTCCTTTGAGTATGATATACTGTATGCATTCTTTCTTCTAGTGTGGCTTGAACACATTTTAGGGATTACAAAAAGTTATATTTTGTTGATCTACTGTTTAAATCAGAAAGAGTCACCAAAGTCAAAATTGCAAAAAAATATCCACATTAACCAAATTCACCCTAAATATCAGTAAAGACAGATTTGTTAACACATTAAAGTTTTGTCAAAGTTTATGCAATTTGACTATTTTGATGCACTGTCCTTTCATTAACCTATTTTGAACTAAAAATAAAAAAAAAACAGAAAATAAAAGCGCTTCTGAGGACAGCAACATCCTCCTGTTTGGGATTGACCCTCTGAGATATTAAATCCAGTACAGGCCTCTGAGAGTAGCATGTCCATAAGCCACAAATCTCTTTAATACAACACCCATTAGGAAAGTGCTGAGCTCTTTACCAACAGCTAAGATGGTCCATTGCTCAGCAACACCATTGCCTATACTCTACATTCAATACAGTACATCAGCAGTAAATCAATCACTTAGCATAATTTAATGTATAAGACCAGCTCATATTTTAAGATGATTTGATGACCAACCTGGGACTATACACAGTACAGTGTCTAAAATGTTTGTTTCACAGAATGTTTCACAAAATATTTTCAGAATTAGAGTAAAACCACATGACTTTGGGACAAATTTATTTTCAACATATGAATATACACTTTATGATATGGTTAGATATACAGTGTAAGAGTGTGGGGTGTCAAGTAATAAATACAAGTTTTGCTTTATTCAGGGTTGGAGGTTTGAGATAGTGCCAGCAATATAAAAACAGTGCACAGTTGACCTGTCCACCAGCCAGCTAAAAAGATACTTAGATACTAAAATTACTAAAAGAAAAACTATGAATCATTGCATGTTTTTTTGGACCTGCAGGAAACTAGAACAAACATGTTGACACATCTGAACACTGCACAAAAACAGTTGCCTTTAATGGTAGCTTTTAAATTCAGAGTGTAAGATAGATATCTTTAAAGAAGCATAATGAAGCATGTTGTAGTCATATTTTAAAACAAGTTGTTGGGCAGCTCCATCATAGAGCAGGTGAACAGGTGTAACCTTAATATCTTGATGAGTGGTCAGTTATGTTTGCATAGGTGGCTGGATTAGATATTAACTGTGGCCTAAATCACTTTGTGCTGACGGATTTGGAAAGTGATAATCCAAGGTGTGCCTTTTTAAAAGCCCGACTCGGGCCCCCTGGGTCCATTCGTAGCAAGGTCTCCCTCTTCATCACTATCCTACACAGCCAGAAGAAACACCACTGAAGGGCTGATCGCAACCGCAAGCCGCAACCATGAATGGAACGGAGGGACCATATTTTTATGTCCCTATGGTAAATACCACCGGCATTGTCAGGAGTCCTTATGAATACCCTCAGTACTACCTTGTCAGCCCAGCAGCTTATGCTGCCCTGGGTGCCTATATGTTTCTGCTCATCCTTGTTGGCTTTCCTGTCAACTTCCTGACTCTCTACGTTACCATCGAAAACAAGAAGCTGCGAACCCCTCTAAACTACATCCTTCTGAACCTTGCGGTGGCTAACCTCTTCATGGTGTTTGGAGGATTCACCACAACGATGTACACCTCTATGCATGGCTACTTCGTTCTGGGTCGTCTTGGCTGCAATCTCGAAGGATTCTTTGCTACACTTGGAGGTGAAATTGCCCTCTGGTCACTCGTTGTTCTGGCTGTTGAAAGGTGGATGGTTGTCTGCAAGCCCATCAGCAACTTCCGCTTTGGAGAAAATCATGCTATCATGGGTTTGGCCTTCACCTGGTTTGGAGCCAGTGCTTGCGCTGTACCCCCTCTTGTTGGCTGGTCTCGTTACATCCCTGAGGGCATGCAGTGCTCATGTGGAGTTGACTACTACACACGTGCAGAAGGTTTCAACAATGAATCCTTCGTTATCTACATGTTCGTCTGCCACTTCTGCATTCCACTGATTATTGTGTTTTTTTGCTATGGCCGTCTGCTCTGTGCTGTCAAGGAGGCTGCTGCTGCCCAGCAGGAGTCAGAGACCACCCAAAGGGCTGAGAGGGAAGTCACCCGCATGGTTGTGATCATGGTTATCGCTTTCCTGGTATGTTGGTGTCCCTATGCAGGTGTGGCCTGGTATATCTTCTCAAATCAGGGCTCTGAGTTCGGACCTCTCTTCATGACCATCCCCGCCTTCTTTGCCAAGAGTTCCTCCATCTACAACCCACTGATCTACATCTTCATGAACAAGCAGTTCCGTAACTGCATGATCACCACCTTGTGCTGTGGGAAGAATCCCTTTGAGGAGGAGGAGGGAGCATCCAGCACCAAGACCGAGGCCTCTTCTGCCTCCTCCAGCTCCGTGTCACCAGCATAAAAAGGGCCATCTACAAAGGCTCTGTGATCCACCATCCAAGAAGAAGACTTCTGCTCCCCCCGGGAAACGACTGAAGGCTAATGTCTACAGAAATAACTTCCTTTTTGTATTTTTACGAACAAGTTGGTTCAACCTAAAGACAGTTGCAGGAAAGGTCAGCCCATTACAGAGTTGTTCCTGTATGTACAAAATATCCAACCTAACAATCTATAATTTTTTTTCCTGAGAGTAAAGGGGAAAAATGTTATCTTTAACAGTTGGATCCTATATCATATTGGCTTATTTTTGAATGTAGAGGCATGTAATCAAGGCAATGTAAAATAAATCGCACTTTGCAAATGACTCATTCTGTTTATGTTTTACTTACAATTTGGGTAGGAAAGTTCATATGACTGTAGTTTATTTAATCAAATGAATAAATATGAATGACCTTTTCAGAATGCATTTATGTGTTGAGTCAATTTCTATTTTTGAGATATTGTAGGGACGACCGCCTTTCTACTCAGGCAGATACACACAGAATGGTACAAAAAACTTTGACAGTGTGAGACTCAGTCGTGGTACTGCATTGCTACTGTAATCTCATTTCAAACACAGGTCACCTTGGATTTAGAGCTTGGCCTATAGCAATGAGATTATGACATTGTTAGTCAGGGGTGAATAATACATATGACTCAACATCCAACTTTGTCTCATGACAAATATTAATCACATTATTTAAAGGTTAACACGGACATAAGACTTACTGGATAAAACCAATCTCTATCACCAAGGTGATGCAAAGCTTACAGAATCGAAACAGTCATCGCCTGCATTAATTTCCTCTAAAGGCATTCAGATAAGTTGTACCAGTATGCGACAGAAATTACAACATGATTTCTCCTCCTCAGGTGTCAGCTGTTTAGTATTCCAGACTGAAAGTAAAACAAATACTCAAGATCTCTCCCATAATGACCTTCATGTGTAGCTATAGCAACCGTCATACTACTGGATCTTTAGTGGAATAAAGATATGCTTTTAGAGCAGTCTGTCAGACTCCAGCTGCTGCTGCTTTAATTAAGCTCTAAAAGGTCTCATGAATTAAATACAATTTAGCTTTTTGTAATCAAATGATAAAATAGAAGATCATAAGAATCCAATAGAATAAATACAGTTTTTTACAGGGTTTAATGACTTAATGGTTTACGGGTTTCATGAATTTTGTTTTTCAATATATTGGACTGTAGTATCATTGGAGGTGACAAAGTCTCATTGCACCACTATAATAACTTTCTAGGTAGCATAGCTTGTACAACTATACCTCACCATTATGTGCTGTTCAAATAAGATGAAATACGCTATCAATGTAGATGAGGGAGGCAGCACAGCTGGCAGCCCATATACCAGCTTACCATCACTTCAAAATGTAGTACATTTTCCTTCAGTCTTCAATAAAACAGTCAAAAGCTGTGTTTTAAAATGTAGTGTGACCACAACTGACACATAAGAGCCATTTGATCTGAGTGAACAAAGTCTTCTAAAGCATAACTAAAAAAACATCTCTGCAGAAATATGAAATCCTTTTGAATTTGTATGGAAAACTTTATTTGATAATAAAAATAGCATTCACAGACTTCTTTTGATAGCTACATATACATTGTAATCCATCTCGGGGAAAGAAGCTGGAAAAGTCCACATCTACTTGTACTTAGACTAATGTTATGTATAGCTTCATGGGTCAAATAAAGCTATGAACAATGTAGTATCTATACTGTATATGCATAGTTTTATAAAAAAAAAAAAAAAAAGATTGGCCCATATACATGTACTGCTTTTATCAACACAGAGACAGCATTAAGTCTGGAGCACATTGCAAGAAATAATGCTTGAAGAACACAGACTGCATACAAGTGCTTTATAATACAAAGGCAGGCTAACCATCGAGAGAGATTCAAACCATCAAACAGTTTCTGATTGACCAAAGACAGGTTTTCATTTTAAAATGTCTTTACATACCTGATCCAGAGTAAATCAACACATTTCCCATAAATCATCAGGTCCGTTTCAGAGATATAAACACAATATCACATCCCTCACTGCTGAGGTTTTTCATAAATTTCTCTTTTGTACAAGAAAAAGGCAACATTTTATTTTATTTACGGGTTCCTAATAGTTACATTGGAAAATTCTTTACTGTTGATAGTTATGTTGATTTATTTCTTTTTTTATTGTGTGTATTTTTTGTTGAATACAGTACCATGGCAACAACAGTGATCAAACAATTCATTTGTTGTGGTTTATCCAATATATTTTCAGTTCTTTAATGAAACATAAAACAGAGAATACACACAAAACACATTATAAAGCAGCAGTTCGACTCCAGTGGCGAGACAGCATGGCTCAGCATGGCAGATTGGTCGCCTCCTGTACCAGGACTCTCCATATGTTACCAACACAACAAAATACATCAGCTCTTTGTGTCAGGACCCAGGAGGTGGTCGGTGCACAAATCATCAACACAAGGACAGGGCTAACAATTACTGTAGGATTACAGTGCATGTTCCTTATCGATTATTCTCACTTAGACTTATCAAATAAAGTGGTTAAACTACACTTTGATTCACACATGCAGCTTGCACAGGGATAATTTACACATTGGTTTGTTTTAAAACCTCTGCACACCCACAGAGTTGTTTTAAATTACTCTGGTTGAAAATGGATTGAACTACGGTGGACATTTATGATGTCACAACAATTGGCAATTGGAAATGACCATAACAGGCCATCAAGTCACCCCGCCCAAACGGTTGCTACAAAATTAACAGGAGGGTGGAGCTGTCAGTCAAACCAACATGTTTCTGAGAAGAGATCTAATCAGAAAATACCTGTGTGGGTGGGTTATAGGTGTGCAGAGGTTTTAAACCTTTTACTTTTTTTGGCATATTTGAATAATAATATTTAATGGCAGCTTCAGGCTGGCGTTGTGGCATAATGCAGACTCATCTAAAGTACTTCATTGAAAGTAAGATGAGCTACAAATTTAGATAATTCTCATTTTCCCACAATGGAGAATCTACCAGAGCAGTTTTGCCTGTAGCTGAAAGTGAGTCAGGTTCCATCTTTACACACCAAAGAACCAGAATATTTGAGTTGTTTTTATAATCCTACTCCATGCCAGTAACTCATTTTCACATCAGTTGTCTGATTTACTTCTCTAATTTCAGAAGTGTGTGGGTGTATTTTGGCAGACCTGCCACACATTTCATGGGTGCAACACAAGTAAAGGTACAGCATGCTTTCCCAGGTACAGTGTATACTTCTACCTTGATCCTTACAGGTTTAATGAAAGTTGCTCAAGATATGTGCCAAATTAAAAATAAATAGTGAGCAAAAAGTCATATATTATTTCTATAATTATCACTTAGTTTCCTCATCAGATCTTAAATTTTGATATTTGCCTCCAAGTCCCAACTTGATTTTCACAGTTCTTGTGAACCATTAGTGTCTTGTGCTATAGTTTGTTCAGTAAAGTTATTCAGGAATGGAAAAAAATATCTACAAAACAAGTTTAAAACAAGTTAAGTAGTTAGAAGTTACCACGACTGGAAGCATGTTTCATACCTTCGAGGGAACAAATATTTAGATTCAGCAATGCCTACAAAAAGCAATATCACTGATTTCATATGCAGGCACATACAATACCTTTACTATAGTACAACAACTTCTGTTATGTTCAAAATAACTATAACAATGACAAAACAACCAGTATGAACTGAGAGAAGGATTGTACTCCTGCTGTTTTATGAATCTCTGGATGGGATCACAAGTAGAAAAGTCAGTCAAATTAATCAATACATCAGTCGACCGAAATAAAGCACAAGAGTTAGTATCCTCAGAAGTACAATTCCAGTGTATGGTACATAGTTTGCACAGACAGAGGAGAGAGTGGCGAGGGGGATCTCTGCTCTGCTCTAGATGCTGAGGTCTTTGGAGCTTTCTTTGTACAGCCTTCTCTTGGGCTCAGGGAGCTGGTTTGGGCTGTGGCCTACTGCGTTATTGTTATGGCCTGTGTTGTTGTAGGCAGCATTGTTGTGTGGAGTGTTGTTCTTCATCATGCTGTAGTAGTCCTTCAGTCTAGGTGCTGCTGCATAGTTCAGCTCATCCCTGCTGTAGGTGCTGTCAGGGGAAGAGTCCCGCTCCATCCGGTATCGTCTCTCTGGTGTCCCATTCATCTGACATGTCTCCTCCATCCTCTCAGAGGAAGAGTCCCTCAAGAGGTTGCCATTCTTTGTGGTTCTTTCGTGTGTGTGACCCCTGGAAAGAGACAAGGAATCCCCGTAGTTGTTGGTGCGCTCGGGTGTTGTGGCCTCCCTGACTCGCCCAGCCATATGTGAGTCCTTGAGGAGCCTCCGCTCATATAACTTGCGTTCAGGAGTGACTGCGAGGAACCCTCCGTCATCGTTATCCCTCTCAGGTGTACGGTCCCGATGTGCTCGCTCGGCCCTGCGGTCCATCGACTTGGCCCGCCGACGATCAGGAGACGAGGTGCGCTTTTCGGTTGGTGAGCGGTCAAGGGAGCCGCGGCGCTGCAGGCGAAACCTCCCATCCAAAGTAGAACTGCTGCTTGAGAGCTCTCGACCCCTCAGTTTTTCGGCAGCTGCAGCCTTCTTCCCAGAGCTGTCTTTCCTCAGAGTCTTAAGGAGTTTAGAGATGCCGCTCTCCGACTCTGACTTTTTGACTTTTCGGCCTCGGCTCTTCTTGTTGCCACTTCTACTGCTGTTACTGTTGTCTGGAGACTGTTGTCTGGGGGTACTTTGACTGTGATTGTTATTCCAGGTGTGATGATGGTGGGGGTTAAATTCCCGGCCTTGGTAGTCCATCTGATCTGACCCGGCCCTGTCCCTGTTCCTGTCCCTGTCTCGCGCAGCCTCCTCCTGGCGTGATGGTTTGTGAAGGTCTGGTGGATAACTGGACTCCAATGAGGTGTGATATCGGCTGTTGGGTGGCAGAGTTCTCACTTCCGGAGTGTTTTGTGCCCCGGGTGTGGAAGGGTGCCCGTCACTGCTGCCGTCTGCAGGAGAGGAAAAAGGAGGAGAATCTTGTTGACTAGAAAAACCTTACATGAGGACTGTGGTTGCAGAAAACCAATAATAACATGAGGTCTATTGTGTACAGCAGACGTGACTTTCATTTTGATTCAGATGAGCTCTTGCATAAACATCACAGCAGGTCAATGCAGAGATTTATGGAAATCATGCACTCGTGCTCTTTCATAATATCTCCAGAAACAAATAAAAATGTGTGTATAATATTCTGTTATACATCATCAGTACACTTGAATTGCATTGAAGTGATAATCACTTCAATATATTGTCTCTACAGGGCTGCAGGTTGAAACACAAGGTGATGTCAGCAACAACAACAGGTGCAACACATTGGCAAGTATAGGGCAGGGTATATCAGTGACACAGCAGGCACCTGGGAAATCATTCAAGATAACATGGTGAACAACTCAATGTGCATCATTGGGAAGAACAAACCAAAAGTAAAAAAAACAAAAAAAACAGGTGTTTGACACAATGCTATGACTGCAGCATGTGACAAGCAGAGGCGTTAAATTAGTCCCTTCGAAAATATTTGGACTGACACTGGCATAAGGGAGAGGATTTGCTCATGTATGGATCCACAAAAGTTACTTCAGTTCAATTCAGGCATAGCAAGACGTAAAGCATGTACACAACGTAAACACGCCCAAGCGCAAACACACAAAGTGGGATGCAGGTAGGGATGAACTGGAAGGAAGGGTGGGTAAAACTGAAAGGAAGAAAAAAAGATGATAGTGAGAGGGAGGGGACTGGGACAGACTTTTGGCTACAAACCGTGGTCTGATTTTGGCCCATTAGGTAGAAACAGGGCTCTCCCATCTTGTCATTCCTCATTGTACCAACAGCGAGATGAGGAGCCATCATCGCTGGAGAGAGGAGGAAGAGCCCAGCAACAAGAAGAGAATCAGTGAGAAAAGAGGAAGAGAGGAAAAGACAAATAAAACAGACAAGAGGCCGATTTACAGTGCAGCTTAATCCAGAGAAGAAGGTGTTTGTTTTGAAAGACAAGAGAACATTCACTTGATATAATATCAAAAAAAAATCTCAGAGGGATTTCAGTGTCAAATTAAACCGCACATAAGCCAGAAAATATTTAAAAATGTGAGCGTAAACTCAAACTTTGAGCGTAATAATCTATCTTTTAAACATACAAATCCTAAAGAGTATAAATCAATGGCTGAGCTTTTGTGACGACCATTTCTTCTTGTGCTGAAACCGAGGAAGGCAGCTGACTTCAATTAATGTGCCAAAGTAGCTGTGTGTTAAATATTTATTATTTGCAGTTATAACATTTATGAAAATCAGGTAGAGGTTTCTCTGCAGTGCGCTAAGCAGATGAAAAGCTTTATACTAGTTCACAGTGTGAACAGAAACAACAGTAATAGGATTTCATTGCTGACATTAGCAGTTTATTTACAGGAAGCAGAGAAAATCATTTGCAAGGTGTTTACCTACCATATTCAGGTACAGATCCATCTCCCCGCTTGAGGACGAGCCGCGCCCTCCGACCCCCATTCTTGATCAGTTCAATGGCACGTGAATGCTTCATGTTCTTTGTGCTCTCACCATTTATCTCCAGGATCTCATCTCCCACCTAAACCAAAGAGAGGCCCTGTTATTATCAAAGCCGGCTGGTAATATTTCACAACAGTGTACAAAGAAATGAACCTATACTGCCCCACAAAGGCAGACAGCAGTCACTACAGAAATGCTGAGTTTTTACATATTCAATATTGATTTAAAGTCTGCCAAGATCTATAGAGGAGACAAATTTAAGAAAAAGTGTCCTTGTGGTCACAAACTGTTTCATACCCTCATCTTGCCATTTCTGACAGCAGCCCCATCCTCGGCTAGTCTCAACACGTATAGGTCCATGCTGTACTCCCGTCCTCCTCTCAGGCTAAAGCCAAACCCTTTGCTGTCCCGCTCCAGGTCTACAGAATAGAACTCGGCATCCTGCAAGATCGAAAAGAAGAGATGCAGAGAAAGTCGCAGAGAGTGACGAGAGAGGAGGATCGACTAATCCGTGGTGCAGTGGAGTCGAATGGTGAGTCAAAGACGTCAGGACTAATCAAGCCATGTCCCACAAAAATTCACAAAATGTCAATGGCAGTACAATACCTAAGAATGCATGAATAATTAATGCCACAAGAGACAGTGAGCAGGGTATAGATCACTAAGGGTAACACAAGGGCTGGACCAAAACTCACCACACTCATCAAATGTTCTCTCCCAAGAGAAACATGGTCTCCCCCAAAATTGTTTTCTCCGGGTCTTACAGTAGCAAAGCTTTACTCAGCATTAAACCACTCACTCATTTGAATGAAAGATTTTACTGATACTGAAGACATTTTAAGATCAGTGAAAGAGGTCAATTCAAGTGAGGAATGAGAAAAACCGTGCTCTTATTGTGTTCTTATAGGAACAGTGACTTCATAGGTTATTTTTGTGGGAGAGATCTATATGTACACAACAGAAATACATGTTTGGGATATGACACCTCAACTTAGACAAAGAATTAATCTAAAATACTAATGTGTTTGTAATAACAATAATTGTACATAAAATGGACTTTGTGCAAACATAACAAGTTGAAGTAATTCAAATATTCCACCCTATAAAACATTCATGTTTGCTATTTTTGTCTCTCTGGTGGACATATAGCAACATGTTTTATGCACATTGTGATGGAAGTGTGTTTCTTCTTACATTCCCTAAACTAGCACGACACTCAGAGAGCACATATCTCCACCGATTCCCAACAGTTCCCTTATGATACCACATTTAAATTCACTGGATCCATATTTTTTTATTTGGATCTGCACCAATTTCACACACTCATTAATATCAGTCCCCTAAACAGGCCTGATCTTTCATCAAGACCCATCAATTTTGTTGAGTAATCAACAAAGATGTTGAAAAATGCCTAATTTCACAATGTCAAAGAAAATTAAAAACCCACGAAAGAGTTGTTTCTTGAGTCATGCCCCAGCCCTCAACAACATTTCAGCGAAATCTGTTGAGCGGTTTTTGCGTAATCTGACTAACAAAGAAACAAAAGCAGATGAAAACATGGAAACTACAACAATGAAGACTTAGTTTAGAATAAAGATCTGTGAAAGATTAGTCTGTTGTTTATTGCTTATTTCTCTTCTGCTAAATATTTGATTATCTCAGTTGTAAATATATTGCAATGCTGTCACACTTAATGGACATTTTCTTCGACGTGCTGGATGTATGTCATTGCAAGGAAGTGATTGTTGGTATGTCCAATAACTTCTGGTCATAATTTAACCTCGCTCTGTTGCTCAATTTTATCACATTCTTAACCCAATTTTTTCTGCCACTATTCGTGTGAACAACTCTTCTGGGAGAGACTGACCACAAGCACGATTATCTGGTAACTGAAAAACGTTTTTGTGTCATGGTGTGTCCCTCTGCTTATTGCTGTAGTCTGTTTAATGCACTGTTACTGGCGTATTGATCAAAAACCCAGATGTTGAACTGTGGAGTGAAAATGTCTTTTCTTACCTGTGTCTGAGTTTGTGTGGGTGGAGGAGGAGGAGCTCCTTTTGACTTTGAGTTATTCCTATAAAAACAGAGATTTTAAGAATATATCCTTGACTGGGAGATGGATTTGTGCAAATTTAAGAAAAGACGATCACCTACCGTGACTCTGTAGACTGTTGGGGTGTGTGTGTGGTGGTGATGGTAGCTATCTTCTCAGCATTAGTCAGCAGAGAAGCATTGGAAGATTCTGAAAGTAAAAAAAGAAAAATATAAGATGAAGAAAGAAAAAAATAAAATGAAATGACTGCCTTTGTTGAATTCATTTGCCCGTAGCAGTGTTTTCGAAAACCTACTCAGAAAAAAAAAACGTTACTGTCCAGAAGAGTTGCTTGAACCACCCACAGGCTACTGTATTCAACCCGATTTTAACTGCCTGTGATGTTGTCATTTGCCATTTGCTCATGGACAATGCTGGCTGCACTGCACAAAACACAAAAAAAACAGCAGTAAAGGAAAAAAATCAAACTCTCGACTTGCATCATTGTTTCATTTTCAATACCAGGATATGACAACTGTCTTGTCTTGCTGTTCTTTAATTCCATCTTCTCACCAGCGAGAACTCCACAGGACACATTTGTTTCCACAGACACAACTACAGCTCTGTTCCTGTTTAGCAGGAAATGTCAGCCTGACTCATTTGTCTATGGCTTTTTACTCACTTTCTGCTCATTGGTAGAAAATTAACTTTTTTCTAAAGGCACTCATCTGCTGAAGCATATGAAATGAAAATAACTTGAACTAATACATGTCACCATTCCCATTTTATAAGGCCATACTTAGGGTCCCTTTCATTGTGCATTTGTATGCACAAGCCAGTGGGTTGGTGAACATGTGTGTGTGTGTGTGGGAGTTTGTTCCCACCTCTCTTACCTCCAGCCTTAATCAAGCTTTATTTTCTGCCTCTGTGGAGGATGTTGCTGCATCGCTCTGTCACTGGTTGACCAGTGGCTAAGCTCAGTTACAATACTTAACCTTATTTTACACCAAATGAGGAACTTTGTGTCACAAACTACAGAGGATTTAAAATCCCTGAATAAAAACAGAGATATTGTATTATCACAGCAATAAAAGTGAAATGTAATTAATTTAATGCCTGCTGCCTTTGAGTCATGTCCCAAAACTGTAATTAGACTATTGTAATTCTTTATCATTTTGGCACAGAAAGCTACTGTTGGCAGGTCTATGCTCCGCTCTCCTGGACAACACTGAAATACTGTTGTGATTTTATTTTTGAAAAGGTGGGGATGTCATGACAACAGAAAATTGACAGGATTCTCATTCCAAAATTAAATACCATATTCAAATGCTGGACATGTGCAGACGAGAGATACTGGACGGGGCAACAGATGAGAAACATAAACCATGAGCTGGACCAAAGATTAAGTAAAATACTAAGTAGGTACAGCCTAATCGTTCTTATGTTGCATGGTACAACTGAAGCCTTCTTATTAATTTTAGGTTTGACATCTAACTAGAAAACGTATAGGGTTTTAATGCTGCCATTGTCAACCTTTGGCACTTATGGTACTGTGGAAAAACAAATACTGTCAGAAATGAAAAGATTTTGAGCCTCAACTTTTCACCAAAGTATTGAACCTTGAGACATCACTCATCCAGGGTAAACCCCACTCTCACTCACTGGAAATGGCTCAATCTACCCCAGAGAAGTACAGCTGATGGATGCATAATGTGGATAATTATCAAGGATAAAAGCATGACTAACTGGCGTTAAATTTTTAATAATGACAGTAAAAACAGACATTAAAAGGAACTACATTTGTTTTTTTAGCCTTTTAAAAGCTTCTATAGGCACCTGCTTGTGCAGCTCTATTTCCTTTCCTAAACTAAGCTGAGGAGATTAACACCAACAGGAAGCGTTTGATTAAATGTGTGCAGTGCTTTTAATCCTTTCAGACTGGCAAAATATTGCAAATGTCAAAATATCCGGCAAAGAAAACAAAAACAAAAACCACAGAGAAAGGGCGAGAGAGGAGAAAGAGTTCTCGTGGAAGTGCTGCATTAGTGTCTGGGGGCAACTTCATCTCACTCCTACTCAGTGACTCACTCTCTCAGGGTTCACACCCTGATGAAAAGTGCTCTTGCCTGTGAAGAGCAGCAGTGCCCTTTTCTTCCCACTGCAACCATGAATAAGTCACATCATGCTGCATTATGAAACAGCCATGTGAGGCTGGAAGCCAAAGCCTTACCATCACCGGGGATGATCCTGAGCGAGACTGTGTTTCCGGCTTCCTTGATCAGGTTCACGATGTCAGAGTGCGACTTGTTTGTGATGGAGCAGCAGTTGACAGCCAGTATTCGGTCCCCAACTTTCAGCTTCCCGCAGCGGTCCGCCGGGCTGCCCTCGATGATGCGTCCTATTTTGTGGGGCATGGCCACACAAGCATTTCCAGCTTTTGTTTTAACACATATGTTTGTTTACATGTGTCAGACATAAGGTGTGATGATGGTTTGACAAAAGGATTTGTGTGATTGTTTGATTTTATTTGATTAAAAGGAAAAGGACAAACAGAAAACAGAGAAGGGAAGAAGGAAGGTTAATTTCCAAATCACCAAATCTCAGTTCACCCATAGAAAAGCAATAAGTTGTGTGCACATCAAAAGTTTACATTCAGTACATATGATAAACACAACCTGACTCAGAGAGGAAGAAAAGCAGTATAATATCAATCAACATAGATGTCCTCTGCCCCCATCGTGTGACGTGTTAATCAATGGACTGGGAATCATATGCAACCACTCAAGGTCCTCTGAGGTAACACTTGACGGCCTATCAATACTCTGGTCACTTCCTCCTGACTGTCCCCAAACACACACCTACCTGCCAGGGATCAGAGAACAAATAGCCGTTGCTGCAGTGTAAGATGTTCAGGAGACGAGATGTGAGTCATGTGGTCAATGCGAGCGCTACAAAACATACAATCTGCACCTGAATGACAGTGTTCAATACTACACGTCTTGTTTGCACAGTATCCCTGAAAATACCCTGGGGACCCGAGCTTCTCCTCGCCTTCCCTCCCTGTCACCCCCCCACCCCCCACCCCCGCGCTCCTCCTCACTCTGCCCCGTCCATCTAGTACAGCAATAATTACAGTATGTCTCCGTCTTGATTGCAATAAATGCACTTGTATCCAGTCACTGCCTAAATGATGAGATATGAATCATTTACTGGGTGTGGCAAGTCACCACGATTTAGTACCAAAGATGCTAAACCCCACACCAACCCCAGGTCATTACAGGGAGGGATGAGAGGGGGATGGGCCCTGCTGGACTGGAGCAAATTGGTTTGTGTATCCACTGTGTGTGTGAGATCGAATCAGTAGAGAATGCTTTGTTTTTCACACAATTAAAAAAATATCTTTTGCTCCTGGAAGAATCCTCAGAGCTATGTATTTGTTTTGTTTTTTTCAATACACATTCCTCTGTCAGATTTCAGCTCTTGTCCTACATTTAAGCGAGTGAGTGCAGGATGCTACAACACGATCCCAGATCAGCTCATAAAAGCTGAAAGTCCATTCATCCTACTCTGCTCCGTCACTGTTCGTCACAGGAGGAGGGGAGCGCAGAGAGGCAGCAGCAAAAACAAAAACCTTAAAAGACCAGAAGACCTTTAGACGCGGTTGTTGACTAACACCGCCACTGGCGTCACTATGAATAATACATAAGTTCATGCATCGCATTTTGCAGAGCAACACCATTAGCCCATGGGATCAATGACATTTCACTGGGCAGTTAGCATTGCTAACATCTCATCAATTCTTGTGACATGCCACAGTGCATCATCCTAATGGCCAACTATACGAGGGACCTTGGCATGACATTGGTGTTGGAATTCATCACTCTGAGGTTAATACCAAATTTGTTCCAGAACAACATCTACAACTCCTCATCAGTGCTCGAGCAGCTTTAATGGATGTAATTCTGCTGTTTTCTGTGATGCATAAATGGTATAGACAGATATATTTGTTGCTGAGTAGACTCCAATTACGTGCTGAATGAATTGTTGCAGGCAGCTGTGAGGCATGAATCTGTGATGGTGGTGTTTGTGATAAAGCTGTAGCCAGCCTGATCCCAAGGGGCCGAGCTCAGCACATGAAGAGATTTCTTTATCCATGAGCTTGTGACGGTAGGTGCTTGACCTCGATCTGTGGCGTACTCCTGTCAAACGTCACTCGCCTGCTATTCATAAAGTGGAGTAGAGTCAATGAGGAGTGACTGTAAAAATACTGACATTCTGCCAGGAGATGGCATCAGTCATTTAACTCAGAGGTGCGTTCATGATCTCAGTGGATTGAGTCTGAGGGTTTCTTTATTATTTTAGAATGTAGTACAAGATGGTAAATATCCCTTGCATGTTTGAAGGTTGCCAACCCCCAGCAGGTATCAGGGATCACCAGCAGATGTTAGAGACCACTGACAGATGTAAGGGACATCTTATCAGTTGTGAACCCTGGTGTCATTGGGTGTTTTCAGCCTTTCATTTTAACATATATATATATTAAAGTAACTTAAGTTTGCTTGTAGATTAAATTGCTGTGATCTCTGGGTCTTGATAGGGAGATAAATGTTCTGGTGCTTGTCTTATCTATGACAGTGATGTTTTTCTATCTGATTGCAGGCTGACATTACACTGTTGTCTTAATGTGTATAAATGTGCTATTTCCTTTTAGTCGGCGAATCCCTTCCCTCCTAATTCTCGTTGTGTTGATTTATTTAAGTCAAGTGGGGTTTAAATTTAAGTTTAGTGTTTATGTATATTAGGAATTATTGTTATATATTATTGGGAAATACTTCAAATAGGATATCATGATCACACTGTCATAATGCTTAACAATGGGTGACCATAGTTAAAAAAAAAACTCTTCAGGAAAGTATTATCGTCGGTGCCATACGGTAACCTTTTGAGGAATATAACTTTCTGACCAAAATATTACTGTTCAGAGGTTATTTGTTCCTGCTTCTCACAACAAGAGAATAAATGAATCGTGGGGAAAAAATGATAATCATCAGAAAAAAATTTTTGTGGAACATGCACCAACTCAGATTAGAGATGCCCAGACAATCAAGTTGTTGAGTCAGATTAAAGTCTAAATTGAACCATGTTATTCTTTGAAGCCAAACAGAGTCAGCACATAGTAAACAAAACAAATTCCCATGTCACACTGGATAGAAATCCCTGTCAATCTCCACTAGCTGCAGCTCAGTCTGCCTCACTTACCAAAGGTTGTACCGGCGTCAGGTCTGGAAACAGACGACACAATGACGAAACCGAAGCCCTCGTTCTCTCCACGCTGGATCTCCACGTCGTACGGCTGTAGGGAGGCGGGCACCACTGCACTTCCGCTGCCGCCTCCACCGCCGCTGCCTATGCCGCTGGTAGATCCGCTGCCTGAGCTGACAGTGTTGAGCGAGTTCTGGCTCCCCTGGGGGGTCCGCTTGCCCTCCGTCAGACTAGGTGCCTGGGTACTGCTGTGGTGGGAGGAGGCCGGTGATGGAGGAACGTCACCCTCTCCTTTTGACACTGGAGAGGAGGAGGAGGAGAGTGGTTAGACGAGTGTGACAGTGTATTCCTTGGCCTGCCTACACACAGAAAAGTTTAATGTAAAACTTTCATCACCTCCGTAACCAGGGGTCTTGCGTCTGACAGTGAGGTTGACATGGCCCTGTTTGGCAGCCTGCTGCATCAGCTGCACCACCAGCTGGTGAGACTTGCCCACCACCGCCGTGCCATCCACACAGATGAGCTCATCACCCGACCGCAGCCGCCCGTCTTCATCTGCTGCCCCATACTTCACTATGTGCCCTATGTAAATCTGGAAAAGGCAAGCCAGATAATGCATGTTAGTAAATAATTTGCTTTTTGTGAAATTATCTAGCTTCAGAATAATGATACTGTGGCTAATTAAGAGCCAAGCTGAAGTAAATTAAATACAAGTAAATGAATCCATCAACTGAGAGAGTACAATGAATCAGTGCATACTTAAAGGTGTTTGTGGCCGATGTTCGGAGAAATCAAGAAGGCAAGTGCGGCCATGCAGAGGCTTGTGTGCTTTAGGCATTGCGTGGGAGTGCACACACAGCTTTAACAGAAACAAGCGCACAACTACTCTTTGGCACAAACAGTACTGATTCCTGTGGGGTGGACCTGCTTCCATTTTGTTTCCCTCTATTCCTCAATTTCTGCCTTTCTCTCCCTGTCTTGCTCCCTTCTTTAACACAAATATGGCATGCAACCAGAAGGATTGGTGGGCATGGCCTTTGACTTTCTTAACAAGCTGTCTATGGGATCCTCCAGGGAACGACAACTCCAGTTAGAGAGTGATGTGTGCAATGTTGGTTTACAAGCCAATCCACACAGGGAAACACAAGGAGAAGGAAAAACGGGCAAGAAAACACACCAAGAACGCTGAGAAAAAGGAGGAAGCGTTCAACTATTTAGCAATAGTAAGAATGTGGTGTGTGAGTGTGCATGTTTACTTTAATGTTTTAAGTCATCAGCTGTTACAATAATCTATTCATGAGATTCAAAGGTGAGGGATACTTACAGGCTCCCCAGGCTCATTTCCTCCCAGGATGCGAAAGCCGAAGCCTGTATCCTTCCGCCAAAGGAAAATGTCCTGCTCCTGGCAATCTGGCACTGAAATACACAAGAGGAACAGTGAGTGGACGACACCAAACTGCCCAAAGACCTGATTGACCGATTAGCATCTTTGCACGCTAATCACTGAATGCTTGTTCTCTAATCAACCAGTTAAATCCAGTTTTGTCTGATTATAATAAATCCCCGTCCCCGTGCTGATCAATAAGGTGCTTTTCTATTAGTGTCAGTATGAGAGGAGGCAACTTCAGCAGCTGTTCCTTACTCCACCTCAGTCCTGCTTCATTGAGCTACTTGTTCTCACATATAGATGACAAACTAGGCTGTGGAGTCTCATGCTGTGACCATGTCATACTCGCAGACCTACAGTCTGATGAGTTAATCGATGTCAGTCTTCAATATTGCCCTTAATTTACATACATTTCATACAAGCCTATATTTTTTTTTTACAATTTTACAAATTTTCTCCTGTTTTCCATGATACACAAAAACACAAAACTACCCACACGTTTACATCTCACCAGACAAAGCAGGCCCTGGAGGAGGACACAGGCAATTTGGTGCCGGTCTGTTCAGCCCACAGGAGCCAGTCCGCACCGGAGGCACAGGCCATTTTTTTCCCTGCACTGCCTGCTGTCTGCACGGCTGCCACGCAAGGCCAACAGTCGAACCCATTAGCTTCAGCTCTGTGGTTCCCCCGATAACTCACTCAGTGTGATTTAAGCTGCTGCGGCTAGACTTGTAATTAACCCTCCACTGACCTGTGTCTATGGAGTTGTGATCAAAGTAAACTAACAGTAGGAGAAGGAGCTGTGACATGAAGCGCTGAAGGAAGCAGGATTCCCCAAAGCTCACCTCTCAGTTACACTGTCCTGCCACTGACACGTGGCTCCTGATGCACCGATGCATGGATGCACCTACTCTCAAATGCGTGTCCTTGTATGTTGGAGCCTGCCTGAATACATATGAAAATACAGACACAGAATCCGGGCTTCATTTCTTTGTCTCTCTCCCTTTCCTATTTCATTGTGTCTCGCCCTTCTCCCCCGATGACTCAAAAAAGGGGCTGCAGCTCCTTCAGGGGTTATCAAACAGATATACCAATCAGCCGCAGCTTAAAGCAGCCCTCTCCAGGCCCACTTAATATTTAATCATAAGCAGCCCTAGATTCCACAGGCAGCCATGATTATTAACCAACACTGCAAATACGCGCCATGTGCACGACTCACATGTCGAGCTGGCAACAATCACAAGTGTGCAAGCTAACGAAGCAGTCAATATTGAGGCGTTTTATTCAGACTTATTCTGCTTTCTGGTGTGCGCCCTGGGATGTGGAGTCTGACACTGAAGTCAGCGGATATAATACAGTGGTTAAAAAACTCTATCTAACAGTTATCAGTTAAAATAACCTTTCCTTGACCTCTATGTCGAATCCCAAAATCTTGCACCTTTTATACAATTCAAAAAGAGAAAAGAGGATGCTGTGGAACAGATCTTAATTTGTATCAACCAAAGCATTTTTATAGAAATCCATACACAAAAGAATGTTATACAGCCTCAGGTATTTGGGCGTCATTCCACAGCTGAGAGCTTTTTTACTTTTTTATCTTTGGCGAATAGGAGATCTCAGGCCACATTCACACATAAAGTTAAACTCTTTTCAACTCATCTCAGCAAAAATGTAAAAACATAGAATAAGACTAGACTGAATTCTACTCACGTCGGCTCTCGTACATGCTCCTGGACTGCGCCCAGATCTTAAAGGGGTCTGGCTTCTTCTGGAGGGTGAGGGTGCCATCCGCAGGTTCCAGAGGGGGCAGGCCTGGCAGAGGCTGGTTGGGGGCGGCAGGAGTAGGACCCACGGCCTCGCTTGGCATGACAGTGGGTGGGTGGCTGGGAGAATCAGTGTGGATGCTGCGATGGCTGCACACACTGTGCTGGGAGCTGTTCTGGCTGTCTTTCCTCTCTAACTGGTGCTAGGTGAACAGAAAGCAGAGAGAGAGGTGTGTGAGTGATGGGGGCGGACATGAGCAGAGGATGGAGGCAGAGGGCAGCAAGAGTGATAAGTGAGTTAGTGATAAGGACGAGATAGAGGAGAAAGAGGCGAGTGAGAAAAGTGTTGATGGAGGACAAAAAGAAAGAAAAAGCGACCAAGGTCATCTTTTTTAGACATTGCAGTAGAAAATCTCTCACTATCTTTCTCTTTAACATCTGCTGGAGTGTGAAGAAAAATGATTTGGTTTCCATGGTTGCCAGACAAAGACAGTTTGAAATGTGGGGGAATTTTAATGAATAAAGATACTGCTTTCATGAATCCCATGAATCTTTGGAAACAGAATCAAGGTTGGTCTCATAGTTGAGGCTGAAATGTGTAAAATCTAGGCTAAGATCAAACAGTAAAATCCAAACAGAAGAATCATAGGAGGGAGGGATTGTGAGTATTGTTACCTGAAGATACAAGAAATAATTAGCTGTTTTGATTGTGAATTTTTTTCAAAATCAAAAAGTTTGGCACTGAAAATCTTCAAGTGTTCATGGCTTCAGCTCAGAATTAAAAGTCCTCATTCATTTAAATAGTTCTCTCTCAAATCATCAATGTGTGAATGCATAAGGATCCTAGTGTTGTGTTAAAGAGTGTTAATATACATTTTCCCTTAAATCTGAACCAAAAATTATCCCTAACTCCAACCTACACAGAGTCTGTAGGTGAGACAAGACTTTTGGCCAGGCAGCCTTCTGTTTTTTATTTATAGTTTGTCCGATCACGCTTTGGCTGCCCACAGGTAGACAGTGTGTGTTGAGAGCAAAAGAAGTGAAACGCAGTGACCAATATACCTCGGCTATCTGCTTCTAAATTTGCTTCCATTCTTATGCAGATAGTTGTTAATGGAGATTAGCCAGAATGTCGTAAAACACCTATAAAACCCTGATAACATATGGATGAGGGCCACTTCAGGTAATTATGCAGCAATTCTTGCCTTCTTGTGGCCCAGACAAAATTAATGTGAGCCTTAAGTGGCCGAAATATCCCAAAACAAATGTGGGCCTAGCACATTACAAATTTGGGCCACCTCTGGTTGACATGCTGTATTGCTATGGCTAACTTGTGGCCCAAATCTGAGCCAAAACAATTTTGCTATGTGGGAAAGTATCGCTGCCTGTGTTTTGTGTGGAGGGTACAGTGAACAGAAGACATCCACCATCTGCACTGGAAGGCCCCAGATATTGGTTGTGCCTCTGAAATTGTGAAAGGGCCTAACTACAGCATAAAGCCGGACCCCAACCACAGATGATTGAATGAGAGAAGGGAGCATCATATTTAACAGGAGGGCAGCACACAGAGGCTCAGTGTTTGAAAAAAGTTTCTAAAAATCTGACTTAACAGGTGAATCCTCAGATTTGTTATTGTTTGCTTCCCCTTTGTATTTTTACGATCTACAGTTAAGAATCAAACATTGTTCCACACACTGCTTCTCGAATGCTTCGGTGTTGTGATGATCTGGTCTTATTATATTTATTGCTTCATTTACTGAGCTCAACAGGGCACGCAACGAGTTAAACTGGACCACAAAGAAAATTACGTTAAACACGCAATTGTTAATTTTAAATTCGAAAATGTCATTACAGTTCAAACATTAGATTTTGCCCACATTTTAATTAAAAAATGATTCTGGATAATATGCAACAGTCCTGATGTGGCTCCAGTACTTCTTCTAGCTTTTTACTTTGTGGTTGTTGCAATGAAATATAAAATAATTGCTTTATTGATGACTTTCCAACTTCATGGTTTTGTTGGTCAACTTCCTGAATCATATTTCATTGTGTCACTGGTGACACCCCACTATTGAAGCCACTTGTGTTGTTTTAACACTGTGCTCCGCTTAAGCAGAGTACCAGGGGTTTTTTGTTTAATGGCTGGTTATTGTGCTGCTGGGAACTTGATGACTTTCTGTAACCTTTGTATTCTTATTGATTTTGATTATTACATTGTTATTTGCAGATGCACTTTATAAATCCTTTCATGAAAAATGAGTCTTACTGACTAAATGTAATTACTGACAGTGAAAAAGTGCAAACAGCAACTGAATCCATCTCTGTCTGTCTGATATTAATAATAAATAAACGAAACGGTAGACAAGTCCTGGCACCATCTTCCATTTTCTCACTGAACAAGATGATGGGTCAAATATTCCAGGTCAAAACGCTTCTTAATGAAGATAACAGACACACAAAGTCTGATCACTGTAGCTGCACTTAATGGGTTGAGACAGCACAGTCTCTCTTGTATGTGGGAGTTTACTGTGAGCATCTATTTAGATTCTGAACTTGAGGCAAAATGGTTTTTCTGGGTTGACACGAAGTCGCATGCAGCGTGACATTTCACTGACATAACACAGAGGGGGGAAAAGTGGCTTTTCTTCAGTGGAAAACTAATCCAAAGTGACAGTCAGGCAAGGCCTCTATTGGTCCCTACCGACTGCCTTACAGCGCCCCCACCCCTCCTCCATTCACCGTGCCATGTGACCTGAATAGGTGACACCCACAGCTCTGACTGAAACCGTTTCAAACTAATCCTAATCCTAATATCCCGCCATCCGAGGGGAGGGATTTTAATGTTGATTGAGAGACATGGGAGTTTTTTCCACTCAAGTGGTGGGAATTGAACCCATCACTGACCTTGGATGAGTCTGTCCAGAAGGGAACGTCCTTCGGCTTTTTTGCTATAAGTCACCGGCTCTCCGGGGGGTTACACCGGGTGACAGTCATTTAAAACTGCACCGGAACCTCTTCTGAAACTGCATTGATTTTTTATCAGGTTGAGATGAGCTGTAAAAATGTGGAGCCATTTGCTCTTTAAACTCCTGAATGACTGTGAGGTCCCTGAGAGAGACCCTGCACTGCCCACAGAGCTGTTTGTTTCTCCCCTCTTATCCGTCACAACAACGAGTCTTATTGCAATCTCTTGCGATATCTCCTCCAGCGTTCTCCTTCTTCTTCGCTTGCAGCCCACTCATCATCGCGCCCTTCTCCCTGTCTCTTAGCCTCTGTGTGTTCTCTTTATCTGTGGGCTAGTGATTCACTGCTGTAAGACAAGCAGCTCCACACTGGACCTCGCCTCTCTCATCCTCATCCTTTTCTCCTATATTTGCATCATGCCCCTCTCTCTCTCCCATCATCCCTCAGCTGTGGCATCCTGCCCTCTCCAACAGCTGGTCACTGTTACACTGCTCTGCCTCGGCTATGCTTAATCAGTCACAGCATGGCAGGAGCGGAGGGATGGAGAGAGAAAGAGAGAAAGATGGGATATGATACAATGAGATTTCAAACACAGAGGCAGGAAAAGAAAAAGAGAACAATGACAGAAAAATGCATGTGGCGAAAGACAGACAGTGAAAGAAGTAAACGAGGAATCATAACAGCAGAATAAAGTGTGACGGTTTATGAAGCTGTAGAGCAAGAGTTTGATATCATATCTGTGTCTTTTGTTCTTTAAATAGCGCTTGTTTTACATGCATACACACACGCGCACACACATAAAAGAGATGAGGCTCAAAGTACTCACCACCAGCTTTGGACTCCTCTTGGCTGGCACCACTCCTGCAAAACATCGGCAGAGAGACAGAGAGAGCATTAATGACCTGTGGTGCTCCTGCCTGGTCCCCTCTGATCAAAAACTCTCCAGGACGGAAGGATGGACCCTCAGTTTCCTGCTACAGAGCAGAAAGCAACTGGCCCTGCTCTTTCGCTCTCTCCTCCTCCTCTCTGTTGCCTTCTCTCTCTGAGCAACACGCTGCACTCGGCTGCTCGCTAATCTAAGTGATCTCCTCCCCCTGTGCTCTATACTGCTCCACTCGCCACTCTCACCCGTGCTTTTAGAGGAGCAAAATGCAAATGATCTATCTGCATTAGAGGGGCTGAATGATGCTGCAACAGCCCCGACTGCTGGTCCAAGCTACAGGTCCCCCCCTCCACCCCTCAGTCTGCTTGCCAGATGTTTCCAACAGGGAATCTCAACTACTACCAACTGAGAAGGAGCTCAGCTGCTTGAGCTTCATATCAAAAGAAAGCCTGAGCTTCTGCCTGACTATGCACACACTCTGAGTAACTACAGAGCTGTTTCCTCTCCTCTCCACTCCTCTGCTTTGCTCAAGGCTTACACCGAGATCTTCTCTCTCTGCCTTTTTCTCTCGTTCCCTCCCCCTCCTCTTCTTCCACACACCATCACTTGTTCTCCCTCTATCTGTCTCCATCTCCCTCTCTCTTTTTATACCAGTTAACACACAGAAGAGAGTCACCAGGAAGATCAATCTCATTTGTGCTAATGAAATATTAATACTTGGAGGCAGTTGTCAGGGGAGAGGATTCATACCAGTGTGGGAATAATCCATGTTTCCCCACTCAACGCCTGTTTTTCCACATCCGTCCCAAATCCACTTATTGTGTGGATTTTGCTGTCCTGAAACATATTCACACCAACCTACTCAAACTCGAGCAGGTTATTTACCCCACACGCCAAGAGGGTGCACCGCTTTCCAAGAGAAATTCCCTTTCTGAAGCTCCTTTTCCTGTCACTTACTTCATGCACCATATGTTGAGACAAAAAATAGACGAATTAATGCATGAAGGCAGGATTGGGACAAAGTATTGCTGTTGCCAAGGCAATCAAGTAGATCTGTATACAGTGGCAGCAGTCGACTTTGTTAAATATGTGTAGTGAGGAGTGGCAGTGGCGGCAGCAGTACACTACAGTTACATTAATTCCCAACCTCTAAACCATTGCAGCCTCATTCTCCTTCTTTTCTGCTATAGGGACTGAAGGAAACATATTATTTCCTACCCAGCATGCACAGGGAAAACCCTACTGGGAGTATTAATGGAAGGTTCCAGCGACATTAACACATACAACCACATGCACACATCCATCTTAGGGCTCTGTCTGCTGCATTGGCAAAAAATCATTAAATGTTAAAATTCTCTGTTGCAGCACAGCCCCTCTCTCTACACAATTCATAATTTATCCTCTTCGCCCCCCCTCCCTTGCTCGCTTGCTCTCTCTCCCTCAGATTACGGGTGTCAGCTACTGAAGCGAGTGGAACGTCTCAGCTGCAGACGTGCTGATGAATGTTTTTATTTGTGTGTGTGTGTGTGTGTGTGTGTGTGTGTGTGTGAGACAGACCCATGAAGGACACACATCATAAGGTGAGATGTCAATAATAACTGTTTCCCATTACAACAGCAGGTCATGTGACCCTGGAGCCCTAAATTACACAGTGAGGAACGCCAATAGCGACCTCTCACTTTTGAAACAACCTCTGAAATATCTTCAAACTGGCAATGAGGTCAGCGTAATTCCCATTAAACAGACAGAAATTGAATTTAACTATGGCCATATGGTTAATAAATTGGGGAGCGTAGAACTGAAGGGGAATTAGGTTTCAGGAAATTGGTGCAGTTTGACCCTGACTCTGCATTAATCCACTCCTGCTTGTGTCAGCTAGTACAGCTGATTTACATGCTGCGTCGTGGGGACACAAATCTAAATTCATGATGCAGTCTTTAAATCTGCTTAACTTGATGTATAGGTACAACTCAGCGTTGATCGAATCTGGCAGGATGTAACATTCATGAGTGGCATAAGCTCGTCGGAAGAAATATGGGAATCGCATGTTCTTGCACACACGCAACTCTTCAGGAGCATCTATAAATGATATACAGTACATATGCATGCTATACATATGTAATATCAGCACAGGCAGGTGTGCAAGGAGGCGAGCTTTCATTTATACACAAGAGAGAGTTTTACACACACACACACGACATTTACATTTTACAGCATTATACAACAGAATGCTGCTCCATTTTAAGACTGAACTCATCACTGAGAATGCAACACTGGTTTAAAAGGCCTGGTTTTAATACTATTGAGGCAACCTCCCACCAAAACAACTACAACTGAAGCCATTATCATTAAAATGAGAGAGGAACTAAACAAATAGGAACTGAAGGAAAGGTGACCTGAACTGTCTCCAAGCATCAATATAGAGGAGGAGGCCGCTTCTTCTTCTGTTTTTACACTAGACACTGAAGCCCATGATAAGTAGCACAATTACAGAGAAGTACGCCAGTGTGAAAATCACTGAACAACACACAGGCAGAAAGGGTAGATACACACATGCAGCCTCTAAGAGAACATGTTCATATTATTGAGCTGCATCAGATTTCAAACACATCGAGATATCAGTTTGCTAAAGGTCAAGATCCATGAGTCATTTCCAGTGAAAAAGGTCAAAACCATTCCTGCATCTGCCCCTGGATCCACATGTGCACCAATATTTATGGGTTCTTGATCCATCTATTCGTTTTTGTGTAATCTTGCTTTGACAGAAACAAGCAAACCCACCAAAAAGCAAATGGACAGAACCTCCTTGGTGAATGTGATGATAAATATGAGCACATGCCCGTCACTGTTTCTGCTCGATAGTTGGGGTGATCTGATCACAAGTGGAAAATTTGTTGGACTGGACAATTACGTCAATTCACACCTGGAATAACAATCATCTCCACATGTCACTTTCCTAGTCTATAAGCACATTAACACGTAGCTATATAGCTACATCATTTCCATTTACAAGGACCAAAGGCATTGTTTTTTTAGCCTGACTTGCTATGACAAACGAGCCTGTGTGTGTGTGTGTGTGTGTGAATGAGAGAGAGAAAGAGAGCAGGACAAGCAGGGGCTTCAACCAGTATCCTCAATGAAATAAGATTTTACCCCTTCTGTAAAAAAAAATTTGAAAATCGATTAGTGGTGGTTGATTTATTTGTTTCTGGCTGCCAGAAATAAATCTATGCCTGCAGGGGAAACACTGAGATTTGTAAGATGCCTTCATTATTAAACTGCAGTGGGTCACAGGACGTAAGCTGAGTGGGCAGTCCAGCAATCCGGCCATTTGCATTCACACAGCCGAAAGAAACGTGGCCATGTGCGGCAGAGACCACCTCCTACGAGCTTGAAGCGATTGGCTCTTTAAATGCGTCGTTGGCGTTTACACCTGTATTTGAAGCTGACTGCTTGAGATCGGATCACCTGAGACTGATGTCAATGCCGGGTCGGAACAGAGCCTTTCATCCTCAAGCGACAGCAGTGGAAAAAAACGGGAGCTTTTCAATCAGTGTTGCAGCACAGTGAATGGCCCTGTGTTCCTGTACGCCATTGAAACTGTGGCCTTGGTGGGTCTGTGAAGAGCCCACACACAGGGAGTGAATGGTCCTTCCTCCAGGTTTTCTATATATTGTCAGAGGGTGTACAACATGAGTAATGCTCCACTTTGTCAAGCAAACTGTAAATATTTGCCCTTGCTCTACTTATAAGATCATCCTATTATCTGGCTGTTCTCTCACTTCCTCTCAGTGATATTCTCTCGCTCTTCCATGGCACGTCAGTTGCCATCACATTTCATTCCTCCACCTTCATTCCCTCCGTATTTTAATCCCCTCCCCTCTGTCTTCTCATTTTCTCTCCTCTTTCTCTCAGGGGACAGGAACGCTGTGCATAATTGTCATGGCAACAACGATAGGGAGACAAGATGGAGGAGTCATAGCTGACTTGGCCTCCTTTACAGGAGAGGAAACTGTGTTTGAGAACACCAGATGTTATCTTGAAACTTTTATTGGAAAATAAAATTTCTTAGACTAGAAAGATGAGGTAATACGTTTTTTTTAACACATACATATTCACACATGCAAATACCTTGTTTGCCGGTGCTCTGCAAACTGAAACTGACTTTCTCCGTCACTTCACAGTTCTTTAGCCGCTACTTCTTTTGCCACAACGACCCACTCTTTCCTTTATTTCTGTTGGATAAATAACATATTGCTACCCCCCCCCCCCCCTTTTAGCCCATGGAATTGAAACTAGAGAGATCATTTGTTAGGCAATCAAAGAGCCACAAATGTGGGTGGGTTGATTTGAAATTATTCAGCAATTATAGGGAGCATGAAAGTAAGAGACAGACCTCTAAAATTCCATCCATCCATTATCTGTACTGCTTATCCTCTGAGGGTCGTGGGAGACCTCCAACCAATCACAGCTGACATTGGACCCTGGACGGGTAGCCAGCGCATCACTGGTTTTGAGTCAAATATGAAAGTCAGGGCTTGTGGACACTTAGATGACACCACACGAGCACTATAGAGGCATGTTATGTTTTTTTCTGTTGTTTTATTATGTCTGAAGTCTCAGTTACTTCAATTGTACTGGATTTGGCTGATCCAATGTTTACTTCTGAGACTCAAGAAGTCTTTGTTGACTCAAACAATTCACCCACCATTCCATCGGCATAGTGGTGAATGGATAATGACTGAATTTTCATTTTTGGGTGAACTATCCCCTTTAAGAGATAATGGAACCGGCCTAGTTATATAGTGATGCTCTGTTTGTTTGACCTTGTTCCTTTCGCGGTCTCATAGTAAGGGACTGTGCTGACTTTGAGTCCGTCGGCGCAGATTGATGAGTCACAGATAAGCAGATTAAAGCATCTTCTCCTCCTGCAGAAGTCCACCTTGTTCCTCCTCCTCTCATCCAATGATACTCATCGAAACCAATCCTCTCATATATGCTCCCCTCGCAAAACTCACATTCTTTCCTCTAATCCGCCACTTTCTCAAAACATGATCCCCGGTGCTCCTATTTCTCATCCTCCACATTCTCCTCTTATCTGCCTTACCTCACTCCTCTTTGCTGCCGTAATCGTTGTTTGTGAATGACTGTGCCCAATAGCTGCTAGCGATCACTGCAAAGGTCACTGCATCATTCTGAGACCAAAAGCAGCAAAGTAAAGCACAATCCTAGTCAAAATAACTATTATTATCAAGTGCAGCTGCAGCTTATGATGAATATGTGTATGATTAATCCATCCATCCATCTATACTGCATATCTTTTGAGAGTCAAAGGGGGGAGCTGGAGCCAATCCCAGCTGATACATCCCAGACAGGTCCCCAATCCATCACAGGGCCAACACACAGAGACTAACAACCATACTCACCATATTCACACTTACATTTTAGAGTCTCCAATTAACCATACCCAATCATGACTTCAGACTGTAACCTGACAAAAGCAACGCTATTTTCTCTTATAATAAATAATAAAACTTTATTCATATAGCACTTTTCAAAAACAAGTGTAGAAAGTGCTTCACAAACATAGAAGCTGAAAAATTACATAAGATCTTATCTTATCTTACATGTCTGAGGTGGGTGTCAAATGACATTTAATATTTAAGCAGACTTTTGACACTCGGGTAAAACAGCACTCATGTTAAATTTATTTCAAGGTAAACTCAGCCCCTTTGTATTTACATGGGACCTTAAGTCAAATGAATATTAACCTGCTGGCTGCCTGTTCGTGAGTGTGTAGTTTCTGTCCCTCATCACCTGACCAATCAATAATGACAGACTGGTATCAAAGTAAACACTGCTGTCTGTCACTCTGTCTGCCCCTGTGACTTCCTGTAGTCTCCTCTCCTCTCATCCTCTCCTTTATGTCCTCTCTGCCCTGCTCTTGCTCTCTTTGTAATCTACCTCCAGGCTCTGGTAGCAGAAATACCACTCTGCAACTCATCACACACACACACACACACACACACACACACACACACACACACACACACACACACACACACACACACACATTCTCACACAGAGGCACCATAATGATGCTGACATTTAACACAATACAACAGTGTTACTCCAGCAGCAGTGCACAAGGTCAACTCATTAGAGGGCATAATTGATGCGGGGTTGCATATTCCAACCTGCCACTAACAGCGCTGCGGGTCAGCCAGCGTAGAACGCAGTTTAACATCGAGAAGGCCTGGGCTCAAATGAGAAACGTAGAATGTCATTCAGCGTCTACACGGACACTCTGCACTCAGAAAAAAACAATTTGTCTGTTTTGACATTTCACTGAGAAAACATTTATCTCTGGGTCACTCCAGGCCAACGGTGTAGGAGCATGAACCGTGCAGAAGTGAGAGGGCTGAAATCCAGACAATAAACAGCAGCGTTAATAATGTGTGGCTACAATAGCACATATAAGAGCAGCAGAATATAACCCAACTGAAGACAAAGTATTCTTAACAAAACCAGAACACTCGTCTCTTTCCGTTTCCATAAACACAGGCTCTAATGTCCTCTCACTTATTCATTCCAAAGAAACATAAAACACATCTTGCGGAGATAATGAACAGCCACAACTCTCATGATACCTAAATTATCATATAGGCTATAAAGGACAATAGCAAACATGAAGACTGACAGCATATCTGGGATCTAATTGAGAGGCATCTGCATTCAGAACGTATACAAGTCCCTGACCTAATGTGCTCCTCCTCCCTTCCTCTCTCATTCATCCTTCTGGCCTCTTTACACAGCCTCCCACTCCCTCCCACACTCACCCTCTGGCATGCTAACGAACGCAGACCATCATTCCTTTACCTCTCCTCGTTTCATCCCATCCAGTCTGAGTAGTTTCAACCTGCATCCCACCCTCTGCCTCCCTTTTCTCTGCTGCTCTCACATTATGTCACTCTTCCTGTGCCAGCTGTTAGAGCTGAGCTCCATATTCTTTTGTGCATTTTGTGCTCTCGTCAAAACTTTAGTTCTTCCTGTTTAACCACCTCTGTTGCACATATCTGACATCAAGATGCAACACGTACCTCTTTGCACCAGCATGGTAACCTCGCTGCCTCTGGGACATTTGCTCAGCAGGTCCACCACCTGGTTGTGGCTCATATTTTGGACATTCCTCTTGTTGACCTCCATCAGAATGTCCCCCTCCTTTAGGCCACGGCAGCGCGGATAGTCCACTATCTGCTTGACCCTCTGGCCTCCGCCTGTCAGACTGTCGGCAATGGTGAAGCCAAATCCTTTGTCTCCCTTTTCCATGTGGATGGTGATCAGCTCGGGCTGGGTGGCAATGGACGATGCCAGGGTGACCACATCGCTAGAGTAACCATGCGAACCGTTAGATGCCACCTCAGCCGAGGGGCTGTGGGGCCGCAACTCCCTCATGCAGTTATCGGGTCCAGCCTTATTGGAAGGTGAGTCAAACGTCTCCTGTCCATTGACGATGATAGGCTCCTTGTCCAAGATTGCCACTGAGGTCACCAGGCTGGTGTTGGGGTCATCAGGGTCAAAGGGCAGCGGGTAGCCACGGCATAAGGCCAGGTCCACCATGGAGCCGATGGGGATGGATTGGAAGATCTTCACCACCTGAGCGTGCGTGTAGCCCAGCACGATGGTGTCATTCACACTGACTATCACATCACCTGCACCAGGGAAAGGGATTCTGTTAGTACTGCAGTAATTTACAGTTAATATCAATTAAAAGCTTGTCTATTAAAGGGTAGGTAAAAGTTATTTGTTGTCACTGTTGTGCACTGTTGAAGTTTCACCGAAAATGGATGTGATGTGTTGTCAGAACACTACAGTGTATGTTGTTGATATGAAAACAGTGCCCCCTGTGGACAGTGGTTATGTACCGCACCTGTCTCCATCTTGCCATCCACAGCAGCAGGCCCATCTAGCACCAAACTTTTGATCTGTAGAAACTCGTCTGGCTCGTCACCTCCGACCACGGTGAAGCCAAAGCCACGGCGACTCTTCTTCAGCTTCGTGTTGATGAAGGTTCCTTTCAGCTCTGCTGGGTTTCTTGTGAAGAAAGGTTTCCCTCCTGCAAATCACAGCAGAAATCTATATTCTTCTTTCTGTCTATATATAGATATATAGATATATATATATGATAGAAAAATCAGGCCCATGTAGAGAGGTGTCTGTGTGTGTGTATATATATATATATATATATATATATATATATGTATACACACAAGTGTAAACATTTACGTTTGACTCCTGCAGGGCCGGGAGGTAGAGTTGGTGGGACCTGTGGGTCCCTGTAGGTCTCCAGGTGGTTTGGAGCGTAGTTTGCCAAAGGAGCCGCTGCTGAGGAGTGCTCCTCAATCCACTCTGTGAACACACACACACACACACCCACATATACACATTAATCCACACACACTCAACACAAACTTGTATTTACATGCCACACACATGCACACACATAGACACGTAACAGCAACACGTGTACATACACAGAGCTGGGAGCAAACACTGTTCATACTGCCTCGGTTTTAATCAGCTCTTTTAAACCAGTTTTTAATGGTGTTAATTGCTGAATGTGCGATACTTGTATTGTACTAGGACTAAGTAGCATTACATATACTATTTTACTTGCACTGCAGAAATAGTACACAGAGTTTACACTATTGATAATACAACATGAAAAAAGTTCATATTTATGGATTTTGGCTTTTTATATTGTTTGTCTTGCATGAAATTGGCAAATACCCATTTTTGAAGCTTTGGAACTATACTTCCCCTAATTGGGCTGCAGGCGATGTAAAGTGCGCCTCGGACTGCAATCGGAGCCTGACTCAAACACACAGGAATCTTTTAAACTTAAAAAACACTAGTAAATGAATATTGCTAGAAGGTTCTGGATCTATAAGAGCCAGGGTTTTTTCAAAGATTTCTAAGTAGATATATGAATTCATCCACAGTGGGGATTAGAGATATCCTATGAGACTTCAGGTTACACTAGATCTAAACATATGTGCATCATGTCTGTGTTCAGATTCCACTGCATGACTCTAAGAATAAGTGAATCAGTCAAACGTCAAATGTTTAAGGAAACTTACTGTAGTTGCCTCCATCAGCTGTGTCACAGCCGATGCTGAAGCTCCAACTGCTGATCAATATGGTCAGCTGCCGCAACAACGCCTGGTAAATCTACAATAACTCAGCTGTTCTCCAGAGGACCAGCATGCACCTGTTCCTTTAACCTTACACACCCCTTATATTCCTTATATCTCTCACTCTGTGCGTTCCCTGCAACTATCCCAGTCTCACAGGTGGAAAACTCCTGAATATCTCAGTAGAAATCTCTTATATTTTCACTTTAAAGCAAATTAAATGATCACACACAGGATGATAAATAGCATTTATGATTTTGAAACATGTAAATTAAATTCTAAACACCAAAGACGACACCAGGGCTTGGGCCAGCTTTATGTTGTTAAAAAAATAGTTTGCATCAGAATAAAAATGTAACTCTAACAGTGTTGAGGTCAACAGAGAGAGAAGAAAAACAGCCGGGCCCAATCCCTGGAGAGCACTGGACGAACTAGAAGGACATGACACTCACAGACATGAAGAAAGAAAGAAATGGTGCCGTGCCAGGGCAGGAAACGAACCTCGAATATACCGCTCACCTTCTGGAGGCTGCGGCTGCGGCTGCTGCGGCTGCTGCTGCTCCAGGATTTTACGACGCCGCGCCTCCACTACTGGGTTCTCATACTGTGTCTTCCTGTTTATGTGACTAAGAAAGACAGAGGGAAGGAAAACAAGGTGATAGGGAAAAAATGAAACGTTCAGTCTTTGCAGTAAAAACAGTCAAATGCAGCCTAAAGACAGACAGAAGATTTGTAAGATGGTCTTTGAACTTACTCTACATAATACACTCCGTACACAGGGTCGTCTATTCTCTCCCATCCTGGAGGCAGCTCTGAAATAAAGAAGGTAGTTTATTGGATCATTGGCAGAGCTTAGTGGGTTAGTGTGGTTAGCTTGACTCCACAGAACTATCAGTACAGCAAATATAGTTTTAGTTATAAACTTATAATTCGAATAATAGCCAGTAATTCATAGATCTGGATTTTTTTTTAATTTGATACCTTTAAATAACTGATTTCTATGAGTGTGTGCAATTTGATTCGGCTTGATTGAATTTAAGGGGACTGTTGGACCTTGGCAGGCGTATGTGCTCCATTGACAGCCATTCTAGTTTTAGCTGTTTTGGTTTTAGAAGTTGCCACACTGGTAAATGCTCCCTTTAAAATGTCTGTATATTACAACACAAAAAAAAGGTTCAAGCCCAAATCTGTTTTTACTTGTGCCAAATGCAAACATTTATAAATCTAGTCAATAAGTCAGACATGTGTAGCTGTCAGTCCTGAAGAAGGTTGACAACAGAATGTGGGTCAACACACGCCTAGTGTGGAAATTTAAAAACTGAAATGTTAACATCTGGATTTGTCTGCACATTGTAATTCTTTTCCTGAATAATACCATAATGTTATTCACACACACCCATGCACACACATAAACACTCTCACATCTGGGAATAGATGGACAAATCAGGCCTATTAAACCGACACATTCCCATTAAGACGTTGGCATCTCGGATCTCCACCTGACTGTATTTGATTTCGGACAAAGACAATACATCCTTGTGTTACTGTGGGCACCTCCCAAGTCCAGTAAACACTATCATGCGAGACTGGATTTCACAATCAATAATCACAGTGTCTGCATCTGAGCGGCCAGCAATAATAAAGTCTCACAACCAGACATTCAAGGCCTTGTTCTAGACTGAGCGCTCATTCCATTACAGGGGTTGTTTGTTCTACCTGCATATGGGACGAGAATCTACAGCAGAGCCATTGGCCAGTCTGTGAAGCAAGTCCAAGTACATCTATCAGTCCAAGTCCTCAGCATAAAATGTACCAGATGTGTTTTTGTCAATTGTAGACAAATAACTCCCACTAGTCACGCTATGACCATTGAGTTGGATATTGTTTTTGTAACATCAAAAGGAAATTAAATTATCCCCAAATCCCCAAAAGGCTCAACCTTTGGTATGGATGTTAGAATTTAAGTCAGCGCTTTGATCAACAACATAAAACCAAACCACATACAGTATATCCCACAGTAATACATGTGAGCCACTAATGCTGCGAGGCCCCATCACGAGCTGAAGATGTGATGAAGCCAATTGCCAAAAGACATTATAATCACTTATGACATGACAAAGACATAATTTATCTTGGTCAGTTTTTCCTCAGATGGTTTTCGTTACGATCTCCAGACACAAACCATTAAATCCAATTCAAATCTTTCATGTTTTGAAGTTTGAAGATTTTCATCTTTCTTCTATTGTTGTTTTGAAATGTGCATAGTTTCAGTCTACTGTCTTCTTCTTCAGAAGTTATTGCTATGGAAGCATACCACCAACTGTCAATATGCATCACAGCTTTCTGCAGATGTCATAAACAATTATCATGTCACCGCTTGTGGCGTCCAGAGTGTGAACTAGTACAGCAAACAAAAACTTTGCATCATTCCTTCCATCTATCCCGCTTATTCTTATGAGGGTCAGGGAGAGGGGGCCATCCCAGCTGACACTGGGTGAGAGGCGGGGCACACCCTGGACAGGTAGCAAACATACAGAGACAAACAACCAATTATTCTCACAGAAATACCTACGATCATTTTAAAGTCTCCATTTAACGTAATCCCAATCTGCATGTCTTTTGACTGTGGGAGGAAGGTGGAGTACCCAGAGAGGACCCACCCAAACACAAAGGGTACCATGCAAAACAGGGCTAACTACTGCACCACTGTGCTGCCCATCTCTCCTTACTCCAAACGGAATCAAAAATTTGCTGACAGATATCAGACAGTACAATCTAAAGATCTCTTAAATGTAGCTCCTAACTACATCACTGCAGAATCCCCCTTGTTTGAGACACAAAGGTTTAAAAGAATCTTACCTAAATCACTTTCCAGGTCCTCCGTATGTATCCCTTCTTCTCCAAGGTGAAAGCAAAGATGAAACAGAAAACAAAATGAAGAGTAGAAAAGGGATGGATAGCAGAGGAGAGGTGGTTCGGGGATGGAGGAATTAAGAGCAAATAAAGGATGAAGTGACAGTGCAGAGAAAGGGGAAGGAAACAGAAACCCCTTAGTCTCAGAACTGATATTAAGATGTAACATCTAAAAACAACACTTTGTTCTATGAAGAGAGGTCCAGTGTGCCACCTAAAAAATCACCACTTGATGGTGCAATTTTTCAATTTGTGCTCAGAAATCAGCAGTTGTCAACTGTCATTTGTAAATTCTCAAGCATGTCTGAATTTTTTGAGAGTTGAGTCATTTTCCTGACAGTGAAGCCAAATGTAGGACACGCATGGGGGAAGACATTCAATAAATCACACAATCAAAACCAAACCCAAACTGTGATCTAACCTCTTTTAAATACACTGTTGGGGAAATAGGAAATGTGTCACCACTTAATACACATGAAGAGCGTGTCTGACACCTCAAACACCACCTGCTGGTTCCTGAACCACACCAGAGTAGTGTGAATGTACACTTTTATTGTGTAAATGATGTGTAGCAGCTTACCATCATCATCACACTCTTCCAGAGGCCTGGAGGCTTTGTCTCTACACCGAGGATCGAGCCATGATGTCGTCTTTGTGTTGTGGCTGAGATGAAACAAACAACACAACAGTACAATTCAACACAGGGCCGCCAACCTGATGTATAAAAGCAATGCAGTGAACCACGTATGCATCAATAAGAAATAGAAAGTAAACTGCGTCAGCAAGTTTACAGAGGACAGAGGGCATCTGCTGCAGAGAGGAAAATTAGGATAACAGAGCGACACAGGCAGGATATCAGCAATGAACATCTATTGTTACACAAGAACATACTGTAATTCAGTGATAGCAGAAATGAACATACAAGCTCTGAAAATACACAGCCATGTCCTGGTGGTGTGTCTTTGCCGTGCTGCAGAGAGGACAGAGAGGTGGAGGTAGTCAGGTGATCAGGATGTGATCTCCTTTAGAGATCGGGACATGCAGGGATTAACAGGAAAGCAGTGCGACCCAGGGGGTTGGGCAGGTTGGCTTGGGGAGGCCTAAAAACCAAATCATGGGGGGAAGACAAGCCACTGGACGAACAAAAGGGATAATAGTGCAGGTAAAATACAGAAAACACAAACTATGGTATGAGCTGTGGTGAGAAATGCTTACACAGGCAGTGCTGGGAGTTTGTGTGTTTAATATTGCAGGTTGTCGATACATACTCTATGAAGTAAAGTTCTCCATTCTCGGTGTAGGCCATCTCCCAGTTCTCAGGCAGCGGCCCAAGCGGTTCTTCTGGAGAGACCTGCGGCTCTGCAAGGGTCTGCTGCCCGCTGTCTGCAGTAGAGGTGGCCGCATTGTTCAAACCACAGGATGGAGCATTGTCACGTGCGGGGTACGGCCGGAGGATGCCGCCGCGACTCTCGTCCTGATCGTTAGAGTTACCTGTGCACAACAAAGGAGAGGGGAAGAGACTACGCACTAAGGATCCTGGGTAACACAACAAGCAAGACACGGAACAACAGAAACAAAAACATAGTTTATGTCTCGAGCATGCAAGAAAAGAATGAAAAGAGCAGACATGCAACTTTATAACAGCAGACTCACAGCACTTCCCCTTCCCCCATTCCAACATTTAACTCCCGCCCATATTTAGTGTACTGAAAGGGCCCCAGGAATATGCAAATTCTTTCAGCCAGAGTCTTTCCCAAACTCTTTTTGACCCCCACCCTCTTTTACCTCTCCACCCATAAGCCCCTCTCTTCTAAAGCTTGCAATCCCAACCCCCCATTCCCCTCGCTCCCCGGCTCTGGCCCAGTGTCCTCCACCACTTCCGTGGGCCTTTCAGGTTTGATCAAATGCTAATTCAACACTCTGGCAGCCTGGCAGTGGGACACAGAGAGGGCATAGATTCACAGCATAAAAAGAAAAAACACATTACCTATCACATACAAAACAGGACAGAACTCAAAGGAGAGAGGAAAAGACGTGAAACGCAAGGTTCGGCATACAGTTTGCCTTTTTTCGTATCTTATATTATGGAATTCATATACTTGCAGATGGCTATTCTGTTAAAATGTGTTGAGAAAATCTGACATAGGAATATGACTATCACCTGAGGCAGAAATATCAAAACTTGACAAACATGAACATGTGCATGGGGGGATTTGATAAACTACAAGAAAAGAGAAACATGTTGGAGTAGAAACAGACAGGAGAGACGAGTTGAACGGTTGTGGCATGAAAAGAAAATGATGCATCTTGTGAGTGAAGCCTGTAATCCACTTCTTCCCCCACTACACCCCTCCTCACAGGCAGATGGCAGTGTTTGGAGGCTCACAGAGAGAGGAATCAGCATCTCAAAGACATGATGTAACCGGCAGACACCGTACGAAAGAGGAGAGAATCATAAACATGCACACATTCTCTCTCCCTCCTTCTGTATTCCTAAATTTGGACACACTGACACTCCTAAAAAAGCATCCACTCGAGAACAAACATGGCACAGATGGAGAATACTACACATGCGGAGACAAAGAACACTGCAGATGCAAAAACTTCAGTGAACAGAGAGAGAGAGGATGGAGAGAAGCTGTGACGCCCTCACCTGTAAAACTGTTGTTCATTTCCGTGGCCTGGTCGTCATCCTCGTCGTCAGCAGGCACTACTCGGGCGTTTTGCATGTCATTGTAGGACTTGGTGCGCTTTGGGGTGGACTGCTGGGAGCCTGCATCACTGAGAATCACTGTCCCAATGATGGGCTGCCTTGGTGGCTTGGGGGTCCCATAATAGTTACCTAGGCAACAAGAAGGACATTAGCATGCTTGACAGAGAGACACAGAAGGAGGGAGAAGGAGAGAGCGAGACGAGAGAGAGAGGGAAAGCTGGGGATAGAGAACAGGCAGAGTGAGGGACAGGGAGATAGGAGGCGAAGGATCTATGAAAACTCCTAATCTTCCTTCGCTGAGAGGAAAAGACATAAAGCTGGATCACAGTGTGACTACACATCACAGACATGAGCAGCTGGTGGGAAAGCAAAATGTTTCTAGTTTTGTCTGAGGCCACAGAGCTGTATTGTCTGGACTCTGAAAAGCATCCTGAGCAAAACCAACAGACCAGCCCACAACACTCGGCTTGTTTTAGCAGCTTCTTCTCGTTGAAACTGTTGTTTATTTGTCAGTGGTGCAAACAGAGAATTTATCAAGTTATATTCTGGCATTGTAGCATGCGGGTATCAATAAATTCTTTGCAAATATGAGATGGGAGAGAGGCCCTGGTGGTCTAGTCTCCCCAATTCTCTGTGCCTAAGTGTGCTTTGGCAAGATACTGGACCCCAAATTTCCCCGGATGACTGTGCGTGATTCAAGTGTGATGATGAAAGTGCTGCACATGGATGAACTGTATGAATTTGTGTGTGATTGAGTGAATGGCAAAACTGCTGTGAAGTGCTTTGAGTGGTCATCAAAGAGCTATATTAATACAGACCATTTTATTATCAAGTAAAAAAGGCTAAATTTCTATAAATAAATTCCACATAATCAAAGACGTTTCTACATAATGATTTATCCATTAAATCCAGAAATGTTTATGAATCAATAACTCAGGCTTCCTCCGGGTGTCTGGACGGCAGCAGACTCCCGTGGACAGGTATTTGACATTGTCTGCGTGAATGAGAGAACCGTGCCAACACACAGCAGAACCGGTGCCAAGCAGATTAGTGTCGCAACATTCTCTGCCATGCACACACACAAATCAGACAGAGCCCCCGCATCACACACAGCCTCCCAAACAAACACACAAGGGCACACACATGCACACGTTGACACACAGGTTTGTGTCAGTTTGAGACTTTGTACTACACAACACTGTCCTTATCAGAGTGAGAGGGGCAAATGTGGAGTGACCTGCTGTCTCCTGGATGCATCTCCCCCATTATGTACACTCTAATCGGAATCAATCGAGTGCACACTCCTACAGCCCGCCCGCATGTAGGGAGAAACAAATGCTGATTGCCGCTACGCTTATTGTATCTGTGGTGAATCAGGACACCTGCGCTATCACGAGTTGCATGGAGTGTCAGTAATGATCATAGTCATCCTCACCTTCATACGTTCCTATTTCCAGTAGTGTGCCACTCTCCTCAAGTTCTAGGAAGTCCTCCACAGAGAGGAAGTTGTAATCCACCCCTGGGACCTCTCCGTCTCGAGGGGGACGGGTCGTACCTAAAGACACAAGAAAAAAAAAGTTTAAGCAGCTGCTGAAAACCATTTAAAATTCACATCATGTGCTTACAGTTGACTAAAGGTAAAAATCCAATTTTTTCCTCCTGGCTCGACAACACGCTCAATATTCCTCTCTCACAGCTTCCACGCTGAGACGCTGTCATTAGAGTTAAAATGCAGTCAACATCGCTGCGTTCATTGAGCTTTTTGAGATGATGAGCAGTCACAGAGAAGAGCTTCTAAAGCAGGAAATGAGAGAGTTATGAAATCAAGAGGCTGTGATTGTAATTCAGCGCAGTGATTGGAATTACAGTGACTGGTGAGTCGCTGCGAATATCGTGTCAGGAAATTAAATTGGGGCTCACATCTTGAGCCGCCTCTCTCCGCCTCACTGGAGACTGCTGCCTGCTAAGTCAGAAGATAAAGGTCACCTTTACCGATTCATTGATATGCTTATCAATTCATCCGCTTCTTCACAGGGTGCGTGGAACTGTAAAATGCAACGTAACAAACATAATACTATTACAGTCTTATTATTTAAGCTGGTATTGAATATTCAGGCTGAATTGTTCCTGTTACGACTGCAGTGCTTTATAGCTACACTGACTGCATTCCTAGGTGTTGTTAGGTGTAACTGTAGCACAATAAAAGCTTTTCACTTGGAGGCAATATAAACCAAGACTGACTCCTTCGAGTTGCGAAACCAGAGAAGACCCGAGACACTGAAACTCAATATAAGTCACATACTTCTCAGAGAATTGCACATTAGAGGTTTGAATCAACTCTTTGGTCTCTTTAAAAATAAACCATCATTATTTTCCTCACTGGCCTGAAAGCCCTGAGCCTGATCCCTCTTTGGAGTAAATGATTAGCGGCCATGCTGCATTTTACTTTGTAGTGAGAACACTTTGGAGGAGGAAGATGACCCCAGACAAAAGGAGACAGCAGCTATTGTGTCTCTGTCCTAACAAAGAGGAGATGAGATGACGGAGCAGATGGTCGATGGAAGTTGTAAACCATCTGTGATCAGGACAGTGTCCACATGCATATACAAGCTCATATTTAAATATAAAGTCCCCTCACATACCTATACACCACTGTGTACCAAACACTTTCTGCTGGAAAAATGACGACCTTAAAGAGAGACTTAAGCTGCCAGTTCACTATGTCAAAACTGTTTGTCAAATGGCTGCAAAGCATCAGAAACCTCCTCCCCCCACATCTTCCTGAAACTGGATTCAGGGATTAAAGAAAAAAAATCTTCTGATGGAGAGGGTGGGGGCATCATGGAGAGTGGATGACATACATATACTTACTACTGCATTAATCTAGAATGTTAAATGCACAACATGTAACTTCTGCCTCTCTCAATCAAACCAAAACAAAAGACCTATAGTTTGATGACGTCGTGAAGCAGCATGTGATCATGGGAGTTGTTGTCTTCTCCACCATTTCTTGTCCCATAATCTTTTTGGGTTGCTTGGTTCCCATGTACGTTTTCACTTGGCTGGCAGAGCTTTGGTTAAAAAACATGCAGCAACTGGCTAACTGGCTAGCATTGAGTTGAAAAACTAAAATTTAAGTTTTCCTTGTCAGAACGAAGCACTGCTGTTCTCTGAAGTTTATCTCCAACCTCACAACGCACTTTTTTCTCTTGTGGTGAAAATTATAAACAACGTGATCAGAGTCAATACCATATACACTCAGGTCCATTTGTAACCACGTCTACAAATGCAGTACAACAAGACCCTACCTGACCCGATTTAACTCAGTTAAAGTCAGTTGGACTCTGGACCCATGAAGACCTCTGCTATGAACCCCTCCCGAGAGAGAAAGTCAGAACAAGTGATCCTGATGGGAAAATGAATTCTTGGAAGAATTTTAATGGCACTCTAACCAACAGTTGTCAAGATTTTCAAATCAACCCCAAACACAAATCCAAACCTCATGGTGGAGTGAGAGGAAAAGTTGGGGATTGTCAAAGACAAAGTCATTACAGTGGGCACTTATGTTCGTTGCATTGTACCTCGGAGCTCGGCCCTTGGAATGACATCACACCCGAATAATCGGTATGTTTATGTTAGCAAGCCAGTTGCAACTTTCAAGCTCCGAAGTTTAATGGAATGCGACAATATACTGTTTTTAAAGATGGACAACATTACTGCTCTCTAAAAGTGATCATCATATTAATCGCCTCCTGGTGGATGGCTGCAGTATAAGTCATTAACCCGATCTCCTCCATGTTAGCAGATGAGACATGGACAAACAAACAAATCCAAGTACAGTTTCTGTCATTTTAGATTCCTATCACACTGACGTTACGTTGAAAGTTCAAGTGATAGTTTTTCCAGTAATTTTCTATGCTATATAAATAGGTATTAAAGTCAAGATTGGCAGTGGAGACTGACTGCACTGGTGGAACATGTGTAGGACTGTGATACCACGGCAGCACATTAGGATCAATACTGCGAAGACTCTGGCCCCAAATGCCTATAAAAGCACAAGATGGCGGCACCATACCCGGGATAATAAGGCATCATTTTGTATGGGAGGAAGCAGAGATGCATTGTTCATAATTATTTATAGTCTATGTTGTGGCACCATGATTAATAGTAGTTAAATGTTGAAAAGGCAGATAATTTAGTCTGCACCAAGTGGTGGTACCTACAGAAGCTGTCATCACGCGATCTGTGCCACAAAGTGCTACAAAGCTAGGACTTTTTTTTAAGTATCCTTTTTTTTGATGCAGGAATGCAGTTTTTTCACTCTTTAAACACTTCAACATCATCCTCATGTTCTATTCCAGAAAGATGACAAAGCTCATGTTTGACAGAGGATGCTTTCATGTTCAAGTGTTTACCTGAACGTCTCCAATATGCAAGCTCACTCTCCAGCCCACAAACACCTGATAATAAGCAGCCGTACACCGCTCAGTCCCAAACCTCCACTGCACTGCAACACTGACTCCCTTTATCACTGCTCTTCCTGCCATTTTAGAAATGATACTCCAGATAAATTGATAAGCAAGAGGCAATTTAGTTGACAAGATGTAGTGCTCAGACAGAGAGAAACAAACAAGTCGCTCATATGAAGCAAGAAACAATATAAATTATCTAACTGACTGTGTGCAGCAGTGACGCAGAAGAAAAGCGCTGCTTTGTATTCACCTCAGTGGACCGAGATGAGATGAAAGTGAAGTTTGAGTCATAGGACTGGGTGGTCCCAGGATGGGAGATGTTACTGAGGCTCAGTGTGCTCCAATGACGATGTCTACTGAGCAGGGAATGGAGTTGTTATTCCGGGCTATTCCCCACAGTGAAGGGCAGTGATAGGATGACTAATTCTAGTGTGGCTGTATTACAGAATAAAGACGACTGAACATTGCCTCATTAGCTCAAATCTTTCATCTTAAGTTACATCGTCATCAAATGTTCAGTATGTATTTCTTTAAATACTTTTATCTTTTAACCCTTATTAATAATAATACTGCATAATGTTTTTACCGAACAATCTGAGTTCCTGGTTTCTGGTACTTTTCTTATTTTTGATTTGTTACATCGTGTAAAGTCTATATTTTCTGTCCAGAATTGTCGCACAATTGTAAAAATTTATATGACATCACGTTGTGTTGATCATGTTTACACACAGACAAACTTTTATTGTTATTTAAGGTTTCAGAACAGATTTGCTGCATTTTTCGCATTTGTCAAAGAAAGCTGTTTTTTAGCACTCAGGGCCACCGTATTGTAATCGTCATCATCCAAAATGGTATCTGAGATTTTAGAAATAAATTGTGGCAGGTGAATACTGAACAGATTGGAATTGGGGATAGTAGGTACTGATCACGAATCAACGGTTGTACAAGGTTTACACACATGACCACACCCACGTCCAACAAGCCAGAAACCTTCCTCAGTTATTAGTTAATGGTTTGTCGAACAAATTTTAAAGTTTTAAACAAAAGGAGTATGTGCGACATAACAACACAAATTTGTCCTGGTATACATACTATCATATCACCTACCCCTGATGCACAGATTATCTTCTATGTTATTGTTATAATCAGTATAGGTCCATTTGAGAATGAAATACTCTTCACTGTTGCTAAAGAACCAGTGTCTTTTTAGAAATGTCATTACAAATTGACCTGAGAACACAGTTAAATTTTCGTTGAATACTCACAGCAGAGACAGTTGAAAAACTCTCTGTGTACGATAGTTACTACGCGACCAGGCTTACTAAGTTTGTCTCTATTTTCTCAGTCTGGACTCCAGACATACAATGACTGGTTAATACTCTGCACTGACCCCGGCTCTGATGAACTAACTTCCACTGACAATCGTCAATGGGCTCATTCTTTCTCTGTGAGAAACCAGCCTGTGCATGTATGAATAGAAAAAGTGTAACACAAGCAAATTCGGAAATGTCTTTGAATACCACCAAAACAAAGAGCACAAGAGAGTATAAATGAGTGTGTCAACGCAAACTACATTTAAAGCCAAACAAAATTGCAGTTCCCCACATACAGTATATCTGATTCTTCATATCAAGACCCATGCATTACTAACTGGGAAATGAGTGAAAATCCTGTTTTTATCATGGCTCATTACAGATAAAGAAGGATGGAGCTCCTTCTTTTCCACACATTTAGTAAAACATGATAGAAAGAGTTTTACACTCTCACATAATATTTACTCCTCTGTTTATCATGGCATAAAATTGTGATTCTATTACTTTTGCATTAGATCCATGAATCATCCTTGATCTGGAACATATAATGTTCTTACAGCAGTGACTAGTAGGCTGATTGATTTGCTTCCCTGCAGAGATACCAAGGAAGATCGATTCCACTCTCAAGTGTGTCCACTAAATATGAAGCTATAAAACCAGGAGATGGTTAGCGGTCAGCTTAGCTTAGCATAAAGACTTGAAACAACAGCTAGCCTGGCTCTTTCAGAAGGTAACAGAGAATCTCCTGTTTTTTACCTGCTTGTGCAATCATCTCCTGTGCCACTGCACTATACTCAGTAACACTTTTATATAAACTAAGACTCAGTAAAAGGTGTATAATATGTAGAAACTATGCATTTTGTATTTAAAAGTTTTTGTTTTTATTCTATTGCTTTTTTATAATTGTATTCTCTTGTCTACCTCATTCGGACTGGCCTGCAGCTGTAACAGCTGAATTTCCCCGGTGTGTGGATCAATAAAGTTGTATCTTATCTCTGATTTTAATCTTATCGTCCCCCCACATACATTCCTGTAAAACCACAACTGGTCATAAGATAGGATGGGTGGATTAGTGAGCTTCTGAAGTGCTGGTAGGATTTTGTTATTCATACAAGCAGGTTTCCTTGTTAGAATAGCTTAGCTTAGCTTAGCATAAATTAATTCTAAGCTAAGGTAAGCATCATATTTAAGGTGGTATTGACCTTCTCCTCTAACTCTCAGAAAACAGATGCATTTTACAAAACGTCCAACTGCCTTCTTTAACACGTCTGTTTCAATCTTGTGATATTGTTATAGTCAGAAGATTCTGTCGTCATAATAAAAGTTTATATTCTCCAAAATGCTCATGGAAATATCAAGTAGAAACTTTTTGTGAACGACGGTAATTTTTATGAGGATACAAAAGCTTACAGGCTGTAGTGATGTGCAGGTCAGAGTTTTTATTTAATACTTGCACCCACCTGACCTCTTCTGAGAATCATGTCCGCACCTTAAGTGTAAACCGTCTCTTTCTTTAGCCTGGCTTAACGCATTATAAATGATAGGCTGGGTGCAGAAAGAAAGTGCGATAAGTTATTTTATAATGTGGTAATACAGGTTATTGACAGAGAGAGGTCTCGCTCAGATCCGTCTCAGGTCATTCGACCAAGTGGACGTGCCTAAGTGAGAACACACGACCGCCTCCTCAGCTGATGTGCTCTTGCCCGCAACTATTTCATAACCAACTGAAAATATTTTGACATTTCTCAGTGTTCCTCATGCTCTGATTTATTTATTTCATTGCAAAGCAGCACACAGCGGCATTTATTAGCTTAGTTCCTCGGGGCTCCGCTCTCTCTTTCTCACACAAACTGACGCACACATTAAAGGGATAGTTGACCGATGGTTAACGATTCTTCAAACGTATAAAAACAACAGAAAAAAACAGAAAATGCCTCTACACTGCTCCTGTGGTGTCATCCGTAAGCCCAGATATTCAAATTCGATTCGAAACAAGGTCATTTAAACCATGATTTTAGCCTTATGTCCTGGAGTAGTATGGAGGCATTTTATGTTCATTTTCTGTTGATTTTATATATTTGAAGAATCAGTCACCATTTACGTAAATTTTATTGGATTTGGCTTCAACGCTGTATACCCCTGAAACTCAAAGTGTTTTGTGGACTTAAACACTTCACCCCCCCCTCCATCGGCAAAATTTTCATTTTTGGGTGAACTATCCCTTTAAGACATAGATGACGAACTGTCATTGTCAGACTGGATAAAATCATAATTTGATTTTTGCAAACAGAAATAAAGTATGTGTCTATTGCATACTGAGCAGGGAAGTGAGGTCACTTGAGACGCATGAGGAGACACATTCTAATGCCAAGTGTGAACTGATGAACTCAAAACTGTCACTTTGATGTTAATGCCAGGTCTGAACAGAGCCAGAGAGAGGAAGAGAATATAGAAGATGGTCTGTAATGGACAGACGATTGCACACAATGTTTCTGTAAGTTAGAGAACCTGTGGGTTATGGTTTGAGCCACTCCTCACTGCTGCTGCAGAATCTGTTTCTGAGGCAATGTGATGTTGTCAACAACAGCAATTTGGATTCTTTCAGCACATGCCCAGAAGTAGCATAACTAGTAACTAATACTTAAAACATAAGTAAGTATATTCAGTCAAACACCCCAGATGCATCTAAAATATGAATGAAAATAACAATTTTAAAGTTAAAGCAGTAAAGTAAATGGTCTGTGGTTGCTGTTTACTGGGAAAAAAGCTCAGTCTTAGTCATCACATCCCTGCAGCCACATGAAGGGAGGGCTATGAGTTGTACGTTTTCCAATTATGTAATTAGACATTAAACTTATTTCGAATGAACAAAATTTAATCTGACGGCATAAAAAACATCACCATGGTTACAGTTCTGCAAGTGCAGCAGGTGGTTGCTGCCAATGTTACATCCGGACGAATTGGTTATGAGGATGGAAGCTGATAAATGTCTGTACTAAGTTACTAATTTATATGAAATGGTAAAGAAAGAAAACAGTGAGCTGAAGTAATCGAATTATTGACTGATATATTAAGCACCAGTTTAAAGGAGCATTCAAAATGTAACTGCATGTTGTAAAACTGAGTTGAATGATGCTGATGAACTTGTTATCATGAGATAACACCAGTGTTGGTCTTTTCACCTGAGAATGTGTTTAATACTCTTTAAGTCTCACAGCCTTGATCAAAGAAAATCATCACAATAAGACAAATTCTTCAATTAAATCACGCAAATACAAGTGCTGTATTCATTCTGAAACTGAAACCGAAACTGTAAAACAAGACGTCCACACCTTCCTTTGCCGCCAGTATCACAAACTTGAAAATACACTAGTGCTCCCCTCTGCAACATTTCCAAGATATCACAAAGTGAGAACAGGAAAGTACACGAACTGGGATACAGCATACGAGTCTATAATCATGCTAGCAGCTCCATAAGGCTATTCAGACACAGAAATGCTAAATGTTAATGTCTGCATGTTGACATGCTCATAATTGCAATGCTATTCTACTGGTGTTGAGCTAATATGTTTAAATATCTTAGCTCATGTTAGCATGCTAACATTTGCCATTTAGAACTACACATTAAGCATAACTGACTCTAATAGGGGGATTACTTTAAAAAGTTCACATTGGCCTGGTAATGGCTCTGGATAAAAAAAACTTAACTAATGAACAAAGATATTGGAATTCATGATGACATTGCCACAAGTGTTTTTCTCTGTATGTCGGGCCTGTGAAACTCTGTCTGTTTTAAACTAAGTGATAGTCATCATGCTGTTGTCAAACACTTATGCAGCTCGACTTTCACAGTAGACTGGAGGTTTGGTAAAATGCTGATACCATGACGAGGTAGATATTTTTCTACAGTCAGAGATTTTACTCTTCTTTCCACTTTTGTGGTGGTATCGACCGAAATGTTGTCAGTCATTCAACTGGAATGCATCAATAATTCGGCATAATATGGTGTTAAGGCAAAGAGAAGAGTAGTAGTGGAAGTGACCACATTTCGCCCACAGCTAACTTTTTTTACTCTTTACCTTTTATTGTGCGATGAATAAATAAAATTTGAACTCTCCGCCTAGCATTACTTTATAAGCAGCTTGTGTTACTCCCACCATGTTTCTTGATTCTCAGTTTTCCTGCTTTGCTCTGTCTGTGTCTCACTATTAATTCCTCCTCTGCTTTCATCTTCATTTCACAACACAGGGAAGTTTAATTTCTCAATTTCTGTCTTCTTGGTCTTGAAAAATATCCATAGGATAAAGTGGTCAGACACAGCAGTATTGATGAATGGTACTAAGGTGACCACCACAGCACGAATGTTTCCCTGCGACTTTGGCGAGAGTTCAGAAACCCAACATCGAATCATGATCAGTTATTCTCTTTAACAACAAAGTAAATCACCAGCTCTAGTCTGCAGCCACAGGGGGAAGAAGGGAGGATGTACAGAACTGCCGTGACAGGGCTCATCTATACCAAATGGTGGAAAACGGCACAGAGGAGAAAGATGGAGGGAGTGACAGAGGACAAGGGCGTTAAAAAACACATGACACACACACAACGGCAAAAACAATCACTTAATGGGCATGTGAAATCCCTGGCATAACAAACGGCTCACACTTTTGCCATCTGAAAAACAATGGTAACAATACAGAGAAACACACACACCAGACACACACCCCTCTACCATTTGGTGCAGCACACTCTCTGTGCTGGTTCTCACATCTCCACTTTCATCATGTCTAGGCATCGTGTTATTGAGTGAGGAGCATCTCACTCTCTTTCTCACTGGGATGAAGTTGGATGTATGCACGGATTCACGTGTGTGAGGCAGATATTGATCCAAGCGCTGCTAAAAGGATAAAGGAGCCTGGGCAGGCCTGTCCTCGTCCCTGCCACATCATCAACATCGTCTCTATGGTCCCCTTCAGACCTGGCACCAACATCTTTGGTGATCCAATCAGTGCACAGGTGTGAACGCACCCAAACACATTGACAATGGACTCGTCTGTCAAAAGTCGGACTTGCTATTAGACACTGGCTACAGACAACCAAGCATTTGGTCTTTTGATTTGCATGACTCATTCTAATGCAAGATGTGGACTGACGAACTCAGAGCGGTCCACTTGGGACCACTTGGGACCAGGTATGAAGAGGACCTATGTTTGCCACTGTACTGCTGCACCAATACATCTCTCATTCTGTAAAATGAACATAGTACAGCAGAATTTCTAGAGAAAATGATCAGATTTGAGAGTATTTTATAGATTTCCTAATCAATAAATCAAAGAAATAATCCAGATATGGATTGAAAGTAAAGTAAAAATAATAGTTGCAGCACTATACATGCAAATGCAAATTCAATGGCCCTTCTGTGGAGCAATAAGGGACAGATATCAGAGTTGATTTATATTGCATTGCTCTGTTGTGTGTGTGTTTTGTTCATGGCAAGTGGCAAACAGAGCTACAGTATATTGTGAGACGTAAGAGTAGAGTTGTGTGTCTGCTCACACTTCTCCTCACTGTACTCTGCTCTCGATTCAGCTACTTCCTCTATATGGCTTGAAATTTACAGTAAACGCACACACGGTTGCTTCTACAAGCATCAACACTGACACACACTCACAACCAGAGTGACAGATCAAGGAGAGAGCGAGAGTGTAAACACACACATATATACCGTGTGGACTATAAATAGCAGGTTGTAGAAGCCAGTTTCTGTCCTCGCTGGCTGTTCATAAAAAGCTCCAGAGCAGGGGACATGTGTCCCTGAAGTGGCCTGTTTGAGAGCATGCTATGACCCACATCCTTCCTCCTCATACTGGGCCACTCACTCACTGCTACTGAACACGCATCATAAACTGCATGAGCATCGGCCCTCTCGTAAGTCATTAATTACAGACCTTGGTGTTTCAGAGGAGGAACGTTATCACCTTGCTGTTAGTGCGCTGTGTACAGTACATGAATCATGGTTATCTTGATATGAACTGGTTCTCTGCGAGTGTGGAAAAGCTTTCAGTAAGAGGATGTAAGAGAGTAACTTCACCGGGAGAGGCCGACTTAAGGCAACATCATTTCTCAGTGACGTTGCACAGAAAACAGCAGAACACTAATAAAACTGAGATGACTGTTATCTCCAAGCAACAATTATGACTGGCTGGCTTCATCTTCTTCCTATTTAAGCTTTTTTTGCAGATATGAACTCCAAACAATGTCTGCATAATTGTATACTTTCACACGTGAAGAACACAGCAGGAAATGTTATGTTTAAAACAACACAAAATGTCCAGCGCATTCAGGTGAGGGGTGGTGCAGCAGGCAGGAGGCTGCAGGACGTAACATAAAAATGTATTTTGATTAAGAGCACATCAATGCCGGTGTCGGCTTGTATCACCAAAAACTCTCAAATCTCGTTTTCTTTACAAGTCCACATCTTCGTCCACATCTTCTATGTGTAGGGCACCACTTTTTCATCCTGAGATATTTGTATTCTTTTTTTTTTTTTTTCCAGTTTTACCTCCCTCTCGTGTTCAACGTCCATCAACACATCTACACTTACGGCCCCTCCAGATAATTTCAGGAGATTATCCAGAGTTCAGTGCATAGAACAGAGAGCATCTGCTTAAATAACAAGGTAATTACTAGATTGATTTGTATTAACGTTATATTCCAGTTTTGCTATGAAATGATTTCCACTTGCATAAAACAATAGTAAATAGAAACCATCTTTGAGTTCCTTTATCTCATCGAAACTGGCGCAGAGGAGTTACAAATGTTTCTGACGGCTCATGCTGCTGCACACTTTGAATGAGAGTGTACACTCGTGGCAAAACATTCAGAGGCCATTTTATGTAGCTTTGGAGAAAGCAGATTCTAAGGCCATCTGGCTCCTGAATCTTTTACAATGCACAAGGCTCAACTTTCGCTGTTTTCACAGCCAAAAATCCTTATATTGCTCAACATCGTTTGGCATTTTATCGTTGCTAATACTGAGCTAACATACACTCACTTAAACGAGTATAAGCACAAAGGTCAAGGAAAACCCATAAAGGGGATTTTACTTGGCTGTACCTTCACTGTGCATCGTAAAAATAGGATAAAACATTTTTTTTTTACATGAAATGAAGTTGCACTGCAGCCATTTCTGGTTGGCTGCTATGCAACCTGGGTGAGAGGGAGCTGTTATCTATGGAGGCCGACTAAATATTTCATTCATGTGGCTGAGTGACTGTTCGTATTGTCTAAAAGGGGATGGAGCCTGACAGAGAGAGACAAACATGTAACGTGATGTACTGTGGAATCTGAAATTGCATTGAATAGGTCTTAAATTTCAGGGATTCTATATTTACATTGTTGTTTTTAGCTGGTTGGTGCTTCACTTTGGTCCTGACTCAGATATACTGGATGGATTGCCATGTAATTGTTTTCGGTTATTGAACGTATCGTCATAACTTTTTAGATGACCCAACATGTCCTCTGACGTTCCAGCATCACTAGACTGTGTCTTCTTTTTGTTGTTTTCCTAGAAGACAGTATTTTTGCCCTATCTGCATTTTCTGTCAAAGCCCCTAAGAAACATATGGGACACTGCACAAACTATCATTCATTCTTTGAGGCCTGGTTCTGTAGAAACTTGTGAACACAAGAAGAGAGAGGTGTTTTCATGTTGCTTGTTTGTCTTTATTTGTTGATTTGTTGACTGTGCTGTCATGTTGATTTTGTGTTAGAAGCGATCATTCTTGTCCCAATAGTGCAGGGCTTTGTTGACCAATTTGCATATTTCTACTGCTTGTTGTTGATTCTGTTTTCTGTGATTTCATTCTTAAAATGTATGCTTTTTAACTGTTTCCTTTCCAGGGAGCAAAAATTTAATATTAGCATTTCTTGCAAACTCAAGCATATATTCAGCAATGTTATCAATATGCACTGTCCCTTTCAAATGAAGTAAGGAAATATATATATGTATCAATATGGTTTACAATATAAACTTTACTCTCAGATTCAAACACAATATAGCATAAAATCTACTTTTAAATCTTGTGCACACTTGCACTTGGTTTGCAAGTGAAAAACAATAAAACTATGTTACATCATGAAATTAAACCATACACGTTCATGCACAGCCCTTGTAGTGTGGTAATATCAATATCATATCAAGTAACCAAAAATAAGCAAATATTAGCACGCTAACACCCTATCATGAACAAGGCAAACATTAATCAACATATTAAAATAGTGCTAAGTTATTCTTTCACATTTGATCCTTTGGGCAGCAAGTATGAACAGTACACTCCTAATTTATTTACTTAGTCTCATGTAACAAACATTAACACTAACCCGGACTGCATGGCTCTTGTACCTGACTCTCACGCCTGACACTTGACTGTGCACATTTATTGTTCCTGTATTTCTCATTCCCCATACTGTATATATATATATATATATGTACATATATATATACATATATGTATATGTCCTCACCCTCGGCAGCCTCTCTCCGATGTCCTGCTCTGACTCTGGTTCACTTCGGTTCGCTGGCACCTGAGGCCAAAATAACCTGAACACCATCCCTTCCATCCACACCAAAATTCCCCCCCGCTCCGTTTGACTGTTCACATCTTCATCATCAGAGACGCAAGATGCTTTTGATCGTGTCACTATATAATGATTGACAAAGCTAATTTTCTGCATTTGTATAATAACAAGACACAGAAAATACCATCCTACAGATACACACACACACACACACATTCAGAAATCCAGGTGAAAAACATCCTCCTATGTGTATTAACAATAGACAGTGGGCCTGACAGCACTCTGGTGACATTTGATACCCTCAATCGCCTTCCTGCTGTTGATGGTCTGGGGAGCTTCCACTCATTGTCTAACACAGACACACAAACACACACTCGTAGACACACGCACACCGGTTCAGCCAAACATCTGCTGTTTTTAACCCCTGCGGGTGATGCGTGACTGGGGTGGGGTGGGGTCGGGGGTGGTCACACGAGAACAAGCAACTTCCAACCGACCAGAGAGTGAGATTAGCCCAATGGTGAGACTGTAAACTGTGCAGAGAAATGGCCTCTTTTAAGAGACAAACTCCAAACAAGGCTCTAACGCTTTCTAAATAATAAAAATTAGGTTACCGTGTCACATTGAACATCATTATTATAAAAATATATCTATATATATTACTGCTAGGCTAATGCTTTGCTAACACTGTCTCCTCCAAAACATCCAAAGCAGTAGCTGCAGCACGAATCGCGCTGTGTTTCCAGGATAAACACAAGCTCAATGTGGATGGGGAAGTGTGTGTGTTATGAAAACAGGCTGAGAGGTGACGTGAGAAGAAATTACGCACACATCTCAGAATGGACAGAGGAGAGGAGGGGCAAAGATAGCAAACAGTCACACAGGGAGTTAGCGGGGAACTCTCTTGGGCCTCTAAGCCAATTACCGCAGCAGCATTGATTGAGGCAGCACTTTAAGGCCTCATCTACACAAGTAGTCCCTTAATACACTGGTCAGATGATGGTAGTTCCTCAACCACAAACTACGGGTAGATGACCATTTGCATCCATTACAGTTTCAGTGAAAGAAGCTAACAGGACAAATACAGAAAATCACAATGTATTTCTTATGAACAAGTGTAGAGTCATGGCTGGACATCTAATACTGCTGAGATTCACAAGATAGCTTCCTTCGGTCCTGATCATCTGACCTCGATGACCAAGGTGAGTATTACGCCCTGAGTGCCGTGGCTGTGTTCAATCAGCACTTCCACCACCCCCCCATTAAAGAGATTGCTGGCCTACAATGATTTATGAAGGGGAACGGGGAGAGAATCAATGTAGCGGAGGCCCTCAGATTAATGATTAAGCAAATAGAAGGTCCACTCCAGATCCTATCAGAGGCCGAGGCGCTGCTAGGAGCACGCCGTGCTGTTTTAGGTTCAATTAGCTGCCATGGGATTGGGGGAGGCTTCAGCGAAGACCTTTACTGCCTCCTCTTGCCTCCCAAGATGATGCACACATGCAAAACCACACACATGCAAATAGTAGTCAAAACTCATGATTGAACAAAGCAAGCTCTAAGATGACTAAGGGAGTATAACTGCTCTGTAACACAAAAATCGTACATTTATGTACAAAAAATATAAATTTCTTTGGTCTCAGTGTCTCTGGTCTGAGTATAATGTACTAAGATATAAATATTCTTATAATATCAAACAAATGCTCTTTACACCGTTTGGACTATGTTCTTAAAATTGTTTTTCGGCTGGATTAAACATTTAAGATTGTTGGTTTATTTGTTTAGACCACTGTACATTATTGTCATAGTCAATTTTTATTCGTTTTGAATAATCAGTATGGCTGTTATAATTTCCTTCATTTTAGTGTCATGCCTTCAAACATCCTACTTTGTCTAACGAGCAGTTCAGTTACCAAATAATTTTCAGTTTCTGGTCGCAGAAGACAAAAAAGCTGTAAATCTTTATATCTGAAGGTGAAGATTTAATGTTTTTCTGCATTTGTTTAATATTTTGTTTCATTACACAAAAACTACGAGTGGGTTTTTACACAAAACTTTGTGGAAGGATGCAATATGGGTCAGGGAAGAAGCCATTACATTTTGTGCAGAACCTGATCAGGGGGCAGATCCACGTATGATTTTATCACTTTCTTAAACATTACGAGATATTTGACAATTTCACATATATCTCTGTGTTTGGTGCAGTTTGATTGGATTTAAGGGGACTGTTGGTGGTGGTATGTGCCCTTCTGAGTCCCATAGTTTGTTGTTGGATCTACATTTGTTACATGAAAAATGCTTTTATATAAAATCCTTTTAGTATCTTATAGGAATTGTATTGGAACTATAGCAACAAAAATGCAATCAGCAAAGGAGTGCTTTCTTTATCAAAGAGCCCATTTTATGTTATTTTTTTGTATGCACAGAGCGGGTTCCTCGCTGTGATTGTTTGAATGAAGGGATGATGGAGTTACCCATTAAAGAGGAGAGGGACACAGAGGGAGAGAGAGGCCAGACACACAATACTGCTGCTGCCCAACACAACAGACCATTCTTTCAGCTCGCGCCACAACACTCCTCACAGCTGAGTCCCAGCCACTATTCTCCTGCTGTTCCCCCGGCTCCCTCCCAGTCTCTCTCCTTTCAATATGGGGGAGAAGAATGAGGGAGTAAGGGCGGGGGGCTGAAAATGAATTGTGGGAAAGCACATACAATCTGAAGCATGAAAAGCTAGGAATCTTAAAAATCACACAAAAGATGGCAGGGGTTTTGTTTTTCTTTCACCAACCAGAAAGCACAGAGGAGGACAGGTGAAGGAAGGAGAGAAGAGGTTTATTTTAAAGAGTGAAGCTGGGGAGCTAGTGCATGGGGGGGGGGGCTGTTTAAATTCAGCCCCTAACCAAACACAACCTCAGACAGTCAAACATGCATATGTGTGCACACCCGGATATGCCATCATCACAGACACATGGTACAACACATCACAGCTCATCAATATCACAGCACATCTGCAAAAGCACTGATTCCCAAAGTCTCAAATAAAATAAAATAAAAAAATAGACCTGTCTCTGTATTTCTGCCTCTGTATGTATCCATCTATTTCTTCAACCCACATCCCTTCCAATCTAATCCCGGAAGCCGGGGTATCACTCACAGAAGATGAAGCAAATGTCACAGAATTACCTCTACACTGCCACCGCCGCGGCTGCTGCTGCTTTCCCCTCTGCACGTTATTCCAGAGAAATATTCAAAAAGATAAATCCGAGCAGGCTGAATTCTGCTCTCCCTCTTTAGTCCAAACCGTCCATGGATCATCCAGTTGTCTGTGAGTGAGTGACTGCTACCTCCTGGCTTGTGAGCTCATTCAGGCAGGCAGCTAGTAGGCAGCTGCCGTTTTTCTTCAAAGCTCCACAAGCAGAGCAAATTAGAGGTCCAGCCCAGCTTAGTGGCTAAGCCAATGTGAGCTATTCACACTCCAGTTCCTGTCTGAGGCCAATGGCTGCAGCCCCACAGCCCCCGCATACTCCCGCCCACTGCCTCCCTCCCTCCCTCTCTCACTCATTCTCTCCTTTCCCTCTGTCTTTCTCCTCTTCCCTTTTCCTTCTCCTGCTATCTGAGCCATAAATATAGACTGTTGACATTACCTAACACATGGTCTCTCCTGATAAACACTAAGCTTCATGCAGCCCTCGTGACTGAGAAAAATGTCTTCAGGGGTGAATGGTGGGTTAAGGGTGTTGAGGGCAGAGGGACAAGGATGAGGGTAAGAATTTAAGATAGGACGGATGTACACCATCATGTTCTGTAAAAAGGTATAAATCGACAAGTGCAGAGATTTAAGTGTGACAGTTGATGGTTAGCGTTCTTGGCGTGGGATTAGTTTGTGCGGAGTTGGCGGCAGGTTGAATTTGTTTACTATGCTTTGAATGGATCAGAGAGTGTGGACTTCATTAGGTCCTTGGGAGATTAGGAGTCCACTAGCAGAGCAAAGGAAAGCTTGAACCTGGCAGCGCAGGCCTGTACCTGCATGGACATGGACCGTTACCCAGGCTACCTGACCACAAAAACCCAAGAGCTGCCCTGAGGGCAGAGGGCTGCAGCTTGTGGGGATTCACATCCTCTCAATGAACTCGGACAAATTCAGTTTTAAGGGGATAGTTCTGGAATCTGGAGAAATATGCTTTGTTGCAGAAAATCTGCCAGAAAGCATCATGTTGTTTTTGAACAGCATGTTCAAAAAATAATAGAGATATGACTCTTGTGAGCATAAGAGGTCTTGGTCGGTAAAACATTTAAGTTTTTACAGACAGATCAATCTGCTGCTTCCTGCTTCAAAGGTATTTCACATACATTGAAGTGGCATTAATCCTCTCTTCTAACTCGCAGCAGGAAAGCAACAAGAGAATTTCCCAAAATCTTAAAACGTCTCTTGAGGGATTGCCTACATTGACAGAATGGCAGCAGTAAACAAGGAGATGGTTGAAACATTTATGTGGTTCATCCTTTACAGTCTTACAATGTCGTCCCGACAATCAAATGTTCAAAGAAGTAGCAAAAACCTTAAATCTCCTTCACTAACTTTATAAAACATGTTGAAGAACCTGCAGGGCTGAGGGTTTGTTGACCTCTAGATCTGTTCATTAGAAAACTATATTATGGAGCAATAATTTGTGTGTAATCATTTAGAAGAGCTCAACCCTCCCCTTGAATTCAGTCAAACTGCACCAAGTTGCACACACTCATAGATATTAGTCACCTAAACATGTCAGATTTCTTTCCTCTAGATCTTTGAATTAGTCCCTGAGAAATTGTTGAAAACATAAAAAAACATCCTATGCAATGTTAATGGAAGTGAAAAAACAAAACAAATCCTGGATCCATCCCAAAATGTAATGGGTTCTTTCCTGACAGCATCCTTTCCAAGTTACATGGAAGTTTGTCCAGTAGTTTTTGCGTAATCCTGCTGACTAACAATAAACCAAACAGATGAAAGCATAACTTCCTTGGTGGAGACAATAAACATAAAATGAGGACCAGGATAATAAGAGAGTGCTTATCTACAGGAGCAATGATGATGGAAACATAAATGCAGCCTCATGAACACTAAGGTTTTAACCTTTTTTATTTTCTGTGTGGAGCAAAAGTGCTTTTATATCAATCTGCCATTATCACACTCACTGCTCGGAGGCATCTAGGCTAACACACACAAACACACACACACTCTGGAGCTACAGTATATACTGTATGCTCGTTGGCCCGCCACAGTAGACCCACATCCAAATCATCACAAGACTCTCACACACAGATTAGTCTTCAAAAGACTTCATGATCATAACAGAGAATCTTTGTTCAGTCAGTGAATTAGCACAGTTCAGTTCCCTGACCTCAAAAACATGGTTATCATCACCACACTCCACTGACAACAGCAGAGACAAGACAAACTGAGCTAGCTGCCTTAAATATGATCGTCAAACTGCAAACAGTGAAAAGAACTCACACCTGCTTCCATCGACAATCCCCAGCTCTGTTTTTGTTCCATCACGCTGTAAACAGAGCTGCTGTCTGGACGAATGCTCTGGGCTGATCTCACCAACATTCGTACAGACACGACTACATGAAGCGTTTCTGCTGTCGTGGGACATGATAGTAGCTCATTAATCAGAGACTGATCACTTAAAGTTGAGCATAGTGACTCTGGGGTGATCCTGTCAACAATCCTCACATCTTTACTTCATTACCAGAGTATTCACACGATCAAAGGCCTATTGTCTTACACGGGCGAGGAACCGTGTATACGAGTAGTTTGAATGGCAAGAACATTACTGTGAGCTACACTTGATGCTCACGATCACAGTGGCTGCTGATCAGCATTGATTAAGTTAATGTAAGACCAGGCTCAGGGTGCAGTCTGTTCTGCTGGTGCAGAATCAGAACCAGAGGTTGTGTTGATGCAACGGTTTCCTCTGGATAATGTACTGTAAGATGCCTTTGAAATTGGCCTGGAGGGGATTGTCAATAACAAAGGCGACGTCAGAGACCACAGCCTCCGGTGCCAAATTCCACCCACTTGATAATCACACTGATGATAAAGAGGAAGGAAGATGTGCAGTCCTTCTGGCCTGTATGTGCAATGTGATTTGTTTCAATGGGAACAGATGATGTTAGTGTATCTGTAAAATGTGCTGAATATGGCCATTAAAATAACAACAGACACGGTAAACGAAAACATACATAGCCATGTAAACACACACACACACACACCCACACAACCACACACACACACAAATACACAGGCTGCACCTGTCTTCATACATCATTACGATGCATAAACACGTTTGACCAGCTTCCTCAATGAGCTCGGTGGCCGTCGTTTTTTCCCACCCCTTCAGCGTTTTCACAACGAATCGTGCGTTGGCGCAGCAGATATTTGGTCACGTTAACAAAATATGAACCTTGCAAATGTGAAAAGCAGGGAAACAGAAGCTGGGGCCCACTCAACCGTTACAAGAATGAATGGCCGTCATTAGCATGAGGCTCCCCAGCAGCACCCTGCAATGCAGCGACACACACAATGGCGAGTGCCACGCTTCCCCCTGTCATTCCCCCCAGAGAAGCCCTTTTGTTTGAGCAGCATCTGGACCTGACCTCCATGCATTTGAGGTTCGTGACACCCCCAATCCACCCTAGCTCCTCATCTCATCTCATCTCATCTCATGTCCTCTCCTCTCCTCTCCTCTCCTATCCTAACCTCCCCTTAAAAACCTGCTCTGCCTCTACAGCAACCCCCTCCTCCTCCTCCTCCTCCTCCCTCTCCTCTCCTTCCCTATACATTGTCCATTCTTCACACACACACACACACACACACACACACATATACACATACACACATACACCCCCCACCCCTTCTAGCTCAGGAGAGCAGCCATCACTTGCTTCTTGAAAAGAAGGTCTGTGTACCAGTGGGCCTTACACAAAGCCTGCAGGGTGAATTAGAAAACCAAAGAGGAAAAAGCACCACAGCTACTGGCCATCTGTCCCTCTGGGTTGGCCGTGCCTGCTCCGAGTGTGCCTGCCCCTCTATTTCCCTCACATAATTCCCACCCCTACCCCCACCTTCCCTGATTCCCTTAGCCTATATACACAGCATCATCCATACACACACACACACACACACACACACACACACACACACACACACACACACACAAACACACACACACACTCTGCCATGCATACATCACAGGCTTTGGATGGCGGATGGCGGTGAGAGTGGAAAAAAAGGAGAAGGAGGGCACAAGGAGAAAATAAGGAGCTGCCACTTGCCTGGATGCAGAGCGTGCCCGGAGCCAGCAAATCAAGCTGTAATCCCTTTCTTTGTGTGAGCGGCAAACAGAGAAATTTGTCTCCAACAATGATTTTCCCCGAGATCGGCAGTGGAGTGGAAAACAAGGAAGCAAGGGAGTGAAGGACAGCGAGGAGGGGAGGGAGCAAGAGAGAGAGAGAGAGAGAGAGAGGAGGAGATGGAGGGTGAGAGCAGCAGAGGCAGGGAGACAGTGGGAGCAGCTAGAGTGTGACAGCGAGAGACAGGAAGGCAGCAGCCACCGCTGAGCCACAGGGAGGCTGACACTCACTGGAGGATTTAAAGTGAAGAGAGAACGATGGTGGGTGAGAGAGAGAAAGAGAGAGGGAGCAGGGAGAGAAAGAGAGGGAGCGAGATGTAGGGAGGGGGAGATCAGGTGGGGGGGGGGGGTGATTTTCTCTGTGGCTCAAACGCTGGGATGACGCTCAGATAACCCTCATCCCCAAGCAGCAGCTGCAGACGTGAGAGGGAAATGAATCCCACGAGAGAACGACTTCTCTATCAATTGTGACATTTGCTGCACATGATAACAATGGCCATCTGTAGCAGCGGGCCGATGGAGGAGAGGGAGAAGGGTGGGTTTGACAGGAGGAGAGGGGGTGGTGCTATTCCAATAAACACACACACGTTCAAAACCAGAGAGTGAGAGAGAAACCCCACCTCGGCCTGTGGTGGAGGGAGAGACACCTGTTCGAGTCAAACACGGGGTATAGAGAGAGCAACACATGTGCTCAGGAGAGGGGGAGGAGGCACAGACAAAGGAAACAGAGGGCCCAGAAGTGTGGCTTTTATTTCACTGCTTTTGTCATTCTGCCTTGTCATGCCAAGAAAATATTTGCATGTGTGAGAGGCAGAGAGACAATAAACAGGAGGTGGCGGCGGGAGTAGGTCACAGAGAAAGAAAGGGAGAGAGGCATGGGGAGGAAGACAGAGAGGGAGAGAGGAGGGGGGTGGCGATATCAACATTTCAGTACTGACCATGTGGACGTTTTAAAAAGTCTTTATCAGGTATAATACACAGTCAACAAATTTGCAATGTCACTTAAAAATGACTATTAAACCTCAGACACAGATATTTCTTAATACATGTTTTATCTTTGTCAAAAAACAAAACTAAATAAAAACTCTTTTAATTAATAATCTAAAGCCTGATATACACAAGTCCTCTTTGTACAAAAATATATCTATGATCATTTTTTTATTTGTTGTTTTTCTGTGAGCTAGCAGCATTACGCAAAAACTACAACACAGATTACTGCACATTTGGTTTGTAAGAATATTCAGTTTGTTTGTTAACAGAAAAATAAATGAACAAATTTCCACGACACTTGTTGAAAGGAATGGACATGAGAAAAATAGAAACATTATATTTTGGTACAGATCTGCAAAAAGGGGCGGATCCAGAATTATTTCTTTCCACTGTTTTAGGGAGACATGATGCTTTTTGATTATTTCACCAATTTTGTAGAAAAAAATTAATTAATCTCAATGAAAGAAATCTATGGGTGTGTGATATTTGATGCTTGGTGGAGGTATGTGGTCTCCTGAGTGCTAGTTTTAAGTGACCAGAGTGGGTAGAGTCCATATGTTGCCATTTAATGATGCTTGATCTAGATCTACATTAACTGAGTCTATTTCATTGTTATGTGTCTGCAGCTGATGGCTCATTTCAGCAGTGACTTGCTCAAGTGTTTCAAGTGGTCTACACATTATTGTGAGTCATTTTTCAACCACGCACCAGGAATAGCATTGAGGAAACACTCAGCTCAGTGTTCACCTGTGTTTGCATTTGTTAGCTGAGAAACAGAAGTGGAGGAGAAGCATTACAAGTAAATCTCCTACAGTAAAAACCTCAGTATAAACAAAATAAATGTAACATAAAAGTATTCATTATGTAGAATGGTCCATGTCAATGTTCTATTATTCCATGATTATATCATTATTCTGCACTGACATCTAAACAGCACTGAAATTCCGTTGCTGGTTCAGATGGAGGAAACTTAATTCATTGTTGAGTGGCGTCACGAACACCCTAAAATAACACTAAAACCATTGTTCTTATTATTTTGCACTTGCACAACTGGAGTCTCTAAATAGCATTCATGGTGGCACAGCTACTGTTTTATTGATGATTGTTGAGTTTGGATAATCACAAATAGCTAACTTTCATTCAGCTAAAAGCTCTGTAAAAAATGCTTTCCTGCAAACATGGATGTTGGTCATAACTCCCTCATTACTTGTCATCACTGCAGGTGCAAACATGGACAGCTGTACACACCACAGGCATTTCTTATTTGGAATGCACTTAGATGTGTGCATGTGCAGTTATTGCCATTGTGTATTGCTGTGCACTTGTCCAGGCCGTACCGTGTGAACTCAAAAATATGTACATCAAATGATAAAATTTTACTTGACAGACCCTGTTCATTTGAAGCCAACGTAAGCCTTCACAATTCAAATCTAATGGCTCACACTAGTCCATTAATGATAAACTTTTCAGATTTCACTTTATATTTTACAATTAGTCAGAAACAGATTGGATCATAGAGTGTTCTGTTATTGTTAAAGACAGCTCAAAGGGTTACAATAAATAATGTCTAACTCAGCATCCCTTATGTGGTATTTTGCCTTCTGAACCCTTAAAAAAAAGCAAAGGATACTTGTGACCCTTCATCACAGGTTATATCGTTATGGGTCTCTGTTGTGAAGGATTTTTAGAGGCATACTTCACTTAATTTAGGATTTTCTTAGTCCTGAATAGGGGTTAACATTCAGTGCCTTACTTATATTTAAGATTCTACAGACCTAAGGAGGTAATACATACAGCATGTAAATTTTATTATGTACATTTCAGTTTTAGAGGCTTTAAGTGGTGAATGTCTCCAGATTTTCATCGTAAAAATTTGTGAGAAGCATGAAAAAAAAAAATTGCAACCCATTTATTCATCAGGTGTAGCCGCTGACGGCCTTATAAAACCATCACTGGCAAAACATATTTAGCGTTTTTATTTAGCCTATCTTCAACTTTAATGTCATTACTGTCTATCCTCTGCGCACGGAGGCCTCCCCATCGTCCTGTGATCTCTGTGAGAGCCCAACATGTTCATCATATAATCAGGCAGGAATCTATTTTCAATATATCAGAACATCATAATCCCGGGCAGGGCACCAGGGGAGGCTAAGAGAGGCGGATTTACGGTTTACGGTCACATGGTCCAGCGCAAGAGGACAGACAGCCAGAGGCCGAGAGGCAGATAGTTAAAAAGCAAGAGAGAGGAAAAAAAACATACATCAATCTTTTCCAGAAGCCACATTTATCAGGCAACGTTGTAATGCAAACACATGGAAACAAAGACACAGTCACACAGGAGGATGTGGCTTTTTAAATAAATGATGATTGATTAAATAATGTCTATGCATATGTGTGGTAATCAAAACAATTACACAGGGAAGGGGGAAGTGAGCGAAATCCACTCTCTGGTTTTGTTGAAACACTTTGTGGTCATCAGAACTCAAGCAAAATATATTTTTTTAAAGAAAAAACAAACATGATATGATACACTAGACAAATGAACCGAGCAGCGCTGGCCTGTGTCACCCTACCGCAGATCTAACAGTTTGTGATGTAACCGAGCGCAGCTGTGGAGTCTGGCACGGTGCGCAGGGTGTTTGGCCTGAGCCACACTTTTTGTATATTTCATTGACAGCTGCAAAAACGGTGCCCTGCTGCGGTCAAGACACAAGTGGCTTTAATGGGCAGTAAACACAACATGCCCCATGAGAGATGGCGCTGGTGTGAACTGCTTGTTGCGTTTGTTTCTCTTTTTGTTTATCGGATTCGGAAACAGTGAGGATTTTAAGCGATGACAGCAAAATAAAATGCAACAGAATAATTATGAGGGAAATAGAAGGATTAGATTAAATGGAGATGAAACAAATAAGACAGCAGCCAAAAGAAACTGGGTCACGGCATCTAAGATAAGGAAATGAAGCTCTAGAGCAGTTAAGGACATCACTCTTTAGCCAGATGTCCCGATTTAAGCATCCAGCCATTTGATTATTGTGACATTTTTACTCACAAGGCACAGCATGGCGATACAGATTGGCTCGGATGGTCTTCTGCAGCTCGTGGTCGGGTGAAGACTTTTGAAACCTCAAGCTCAGGTAGTGCTTCAGGTCCTTGTTGAGCTTGTGACCTGGAAACAAGAGTCAGACACAAATAGTTAAAGTAAAGAAAATTTGATTTAAAAAAAACAGTCGTCTCTTTGCTGTTTACATACATGTTGACCTAAAGAAAGGTCATGAAAGGTCATTTCTATTGTTAAAGTGCTCCTGGATACATGCTAATCTTTCTAAGACGATTTAAAAGAACATTAGACCTGCAGTAAATTAATTTATTTGTTAAAAGATGTTTGTCATAAGCCATTTTCAGGTATGTCCTATGGAGTATTGGGTCTGGACTTTCTCCACTATCTCATTTCACACATGCACAACACAGCGGGAGATTCTGAGCTCAGGAGGTAGCGTATTTACCTTTTTTCCATCTATGCGTCTGACACGTATGCGTTTTAGAAGCATGATTATTGATTTCCAGCCAGCTGGACTATTTACTGCATGTTATTCCGCTTCTCTCTCACCCTGTCTCTTGTCTGTGCTTCTCCATCTCTATTCAAACTAGAATGGCACTCAGTACAGCACATACCTCTGCAAAGGCCCAACAGTCCTATACTCTAGTTTCTAGTTCTTATGGTAGAAATATAAAAGAAAGAAGTGGTCTGATAACCTACATCATTTATTTGTCATAAAACATTGTTTAACCTACAATTTGTAACTTTGGCTCTGAGGGGTCTCAACAAAAGCCTAGTTTGATGACATTTTAAAGCAGCATGGGATCATGGGAGTTGTTCACCATGCCAATGTAAATCTACCTGATGCAAGGCGGTTTAGTCTGGGCCTAAGTGGAGGACCAACTGACAGACTGACCGCTGGAGCCATGCTGCTTGCATCACTTTGAATGTTGCACCATCAGAATCAAACATGAAACAGGGAGAAATACGTGATACTCAACCTACTGGATTGAATTTCCAGCTGCTTTTATTTCATCAGATCATTAAAAGAATTAAACCAAATCAACGGTGTGAGGAGAGTAGAGGATGGATAACAGGATGGTTCATTTACAGAGAAATTTAGAGGTCGCAGGTTTGGCTAATTGATTAAAGGAGTATCTGATTGGCCAGAATTCCCAGGCTTACTCAGCATTCGGCCAATCAGAGGTGCTGATGCTGCTGGCTGGGTTTGAACAGAGCTCAGGCGTTCACAATGGGGCCAGATGGCCAGAGCTCGCTCTCACGCCAGGGTCTCATTTAGGACCATTTAATGATCTCCAAATATATCATGCATGTCTGGGGGAGCTGGCAGGCACTTCTGAGGGGAGGTGCCATGGCCTCCTGTCGGCCTCTGGGCCACAGCAGAGGAGTTTCTCCTGGCTCTGGGCTTCAGGATGACAGGGTCAGTGTGCTGATATGAAGTACTGGATGGTTTCAAAGTTTTATGACTAAAACTGAGTGAAGGTATAAAACAGCTACAAGAGCAATTTCATCAAGTTATTGTGATATCTTTTGAGTTTTACAATCAAATGGAATAATGTATCATTCATCTGCTGAGAGCCTAGCTATATCAGACGGATATATTGTGTAGCAGTGGATAAAGTGAAAATGATCTTCAAGCAGGGGAATAATAGTCATGTGCCCGAAGGTGTGGCCTCATGGTCACATCATCATCTGTAAACCACCATGACTATAAATACTGATGTTACACAGTTAGTGCTACAACACACAGGAATAATAATAATAATCACAATAATATTAATAATAATAATGTGTATTTTAAAGTCAGAAACACAGCTGAGCTAATATTATCATCACTGTGAACCAGACTCTGATGTGGGGTATTTTCTGCCCAGAAGTGGAGACACTTGCTTGGTCGTGGTCTACTTTGCTGTATTTTTCCGTTTCTTTCTCTACACACAAACACACACACACACACACACACACACACACACACACACGACCAACTGTGTAATTCTGTGCAAGCGAAGCACAGTCAGGTAATTGTTACCTAGCAACCAGCCTGTGCTGACGACCATCATTATGGTCCCTGCTAGGCAAGCAGCATTCAGACTGTAAAAGGAAAAACGGATACAACATCACACACGTTCTCTCTCTCTCTCTTTCTCTCTCTCTCTATTTTCCTTTCAACACAACTGGTCGAGACCATCGACCACACACGATGAGTCGGGTTCTATTCAAGGGTTCTACCTATTAGAAGGGAGTTGTTCCTCACTATCGTCGCCAAATGCTCAAGGGAGATTGTTGTGTCTCTGTAAATAAAATTATTAAAGTGTGACATGTAATGTGCCCTGAGATAACGTCTGTTTTGGTGCTTTACAAATAAAACTGACTTCACTTGATATTTGAACCTACACACACACACACACATACATACACATACACACACACACACACACACACACACACACACACACACACACATACACACACACACACACACACACACACACACACAATGTTATATACATGCATTTTGATTTATATAAATAGCTCATTCTAAATGCCTCATCAGAAATAAATTATGATTGCATCATGCGATCATACATCAGCGTTGGTGTTCACTGTCATGTCAGTTTTGCTGGCTCAGATGCTTTCCCTGAGATAAAGAGCACTGCCAGGAACAACACCCTCCTGTGGGTATATACAGCGAGCGGAGGGAGGCTTCCTGCTCCATCAGTGGGAAAGTCATCAAATATTCAATATTTATGAGGATTTAAGCTGCATGGATCAGAGATTACAATCACACCACTGTGGCATGTGTGTCTGTAGGCTTCATACGATGTTCACTTAGATTACACTGGATCTTTAATCACGGATGCTGTTTCACTAAACAAATAAGAAGATGTTATGTTGCTGTATGTAGTTTTCTGCATGTCAAATAGAAAAAAAATACTCACATCTATTTATTCTATTCCTCACATGCAGACAATACATTCACAGTTTGACGTGATAGCTTTCGAAGAGAGCCACAGAAAATGTCCCTGTTATTTTTAAATGTATTCAAACCTTAAAACATATTCCCTATGGAGTTTGAGACTTTGTAGTAAAACAATGGTGGTTTTCTTTCCATGGTCCATTAGAGTGGTTTCTTAGGAGCATGTGACAAAACACAAAGTTTTAAAATCTAACAAAAACAACCAGATGTGGTGAGAAAACAGGCGATATTATCTGGGCTGTGCAACCACAGCTCTGCAGTGTTGAATTGTTCCATGACAAGCTGAATTGTTCAGTTCAACATGTGTGCTAAATGGAGATCCTTGTATTGCATACAATAAGATTCCAGTCACAATCTTATTGTATACGATCAGATTCTCCCTGGTAATGAGCTGGATATTACAATACACACACAGTGTCTGCTAATCCACAGCTGTCTCTTCTAAATATAATCTGGAATGGGTTGATATTTCTTGCATATATTAATGGATTATTTTCACAACCATAAATGGGATTTGAATAAATAGACTACATGTGAAGACATGGAGCTAAAAAGTAATCTTAAAGGGTGAGAAGATGGATCATTTGAGAGATCGGAGAAAGGAGATTCTTGAGTCTCAAAACAATGCAATCACTCCATCAGGGAAATCCTGAGACACCAGAGACATGACTGCACTGAGAGACGTTTCCTGGGAGCTGAGATGTTTGTGGAGCCGACTGGTAAAAGACTGAGTGACATGAGATCTGTGATTTTCAGCCTTGGATGAGGCAGAGGGGAAAGGCCCCTGTCCTCTTACAGATAGAGAGTGAGTGAAAGAGATGGGTTTAACCCAAATAAGAGTGGATTATACACATCCTCCATGCCTCCAGTCACCATTACATAACCTTAAATCTAGTTATGCATCCCTGTCTCATTTTGGGACTGGGGCGAGGGTGGGGGTGTACTGATTCACACATTCTCATGTGTATATATATATATATATATATATATATATATATTTTTTTACTGTGAGCATGACATCTTCATTTCTTTAGCCATTTTTAAAACAGTTTTGGATGATTTTGTTTCATGCTGCGTGGTAAGTATGTGGGATCAACAAAAACTGTACATTAAAATATGATGGCCTGATCACAAGAGAGCACAAACATGGCTTTGACTGACTGAAACATCAGCACGGCACTGTGTCAAGCAGCTGCAGCCTATAGTGCCACATAGCCAAGTCAATCATGCCTGTGAAAATACACATGCAGGTGGTTATCATTGCAAATCAGCAGCGCTACACATGCACACAGCAGTTGTGGTCTTTTTAAATTATTATTATTATTATTATTTGTATGTGCAAGCTGACAAATAAAATCAACAGCTTGAACAGAATGAACATTAAGTCAAGAAAAATGTCAGCTGTGTGTGTGTGTGTGTGTGTGTGTGTGTGTGTGTGTGTGTGTTCAGCTGCTGATTGGGATTCCGCTCCCGCCCTCTGGCTCAACACTGCCCTCTGTATCTCCGCACCTCACCACCAATAAGTCTGCTCCATGCAGGCCCGTTTCCTTGGCAACCCTGAGATCCAGCCATTATGAGATGAGCCATGTGTGGTCACTGTGGGCTGCTGCCCCCCAGTGGCGGAGCTGCAGTATACGTATTGGGGAAAAAAGACTAGATATATATGTGACTTCAAATATTTATGATCCCGAGTGGGGGCAGTTTGATTTAGATTTAAAAATCCTAGTAATATCAGATACTGACTGAAGAGAGAGGAGAATAGTTTTTTTTCCACCATGCCACCAAGGAGTGGTGTAAAGTAACTAAGAGAATTAACTTATGTATTGCACTTAATTGCCATCTATTATCTACACCACTTATCTTTTGAGGGTCACAGGGGGAGCTGGAGCCAATCCCAGCCGACATTGGGTATTGGAACAATGCACCTAAACCCATCTGGGAGTCATCATCTTTGACAGCAAACACAAACACGGTTACTATGCTATTACAAATAAATCTGTTATCGTGTGTTCAGTGAAATATCAACACAACTGTTTTCCTTCAAGATACAGCCCACAGGTGCAGGTTTATAAATCCTTAAATTATAGCCACTAACTGAGAGAATGCTATACAGTAAATACTCTGCAGCTTTTAAACGACTAATTACTGCAACCAAAATACACATTAAGATAAGATGCATTGTATGATTGAGAATGGAAACTGGAATTTGAATTCTTGTTTTTCAACTAATTACAATCAAACAATTCCAAACAAACATCACTGAAGAAAACTCAATGCAGCTTCCTGAGTTAACTCACAGGGAGGAACCACAAAGCTGCCAAACCTTTGCATGCGTGCATCAAGTCAGTGCAACAGTGGTTAACACATGTTGAGAAGAAATGTACTCTTACGTGTCTGACCTGTCTGTGTCTGCTGTCTGTCTGTCTCCCTTGTAGGTTTCTGCTGGCACGGATTAAAGGTTAAATGACAGACAGGTTACTGTTACTTTGGGTCGAGGAGAACAGACTCCTGCAGTAAGTAGAAGACACCTGCACACAAGAACGCACATATAGACACACATCTAATGAAACAGCACTTGTAGTGATGACAGAGAGGATTAAGGTGTAAGACAAGATGCCCTCCCAAACCGAGGCTGCTGGGCTGAGATATTAACACAAATTATTTGACTGCCTTTAAAGAAATAGTTACACATTTTGGGAAATGTACTTTCTTGCTGAACGTTAGTGAGGAGACGGATACCACTCTCATATCTGTCTGTTAAACATGAAGCCAGCAACTGGATAGCTAATGTAGAAATGCTAAGCTATTCTATACACAGCGTGGCACATACAGGCTCTGTCTAAAAGTTACAGAATCCATGCTCACCATGCTGCTTTCAGACATGCCCTGAACTCCCGACATTGTCCTGAAATTATCCAAAGGGGCTGTATTTTTAGAAAGCAAATGTCAGAGTCAGCTGCTGAGTTTTTCCTCCCAGCCTAAATTAGCCGATGTGAGATTACAGCAGGAAAATTCACCGTGAGCGAGTTGGTTAGCTAATAACGATTCTTACACGCAACAGACACAAAGTCACAGATGAAGATGTGAACTTTGAAAGACAAAACAAATGTGATTTCCACAGAGAAAGTTATACCTTATGTCCTGACTCCTGCTAATCAGACAAACCCCTCATCTGAATGTCCTGGAGATTTTCCTTTTATTGTGAACTGTTGCAACTGTCTTTTTGTGGTCAGGAGCAGTTGGTAAGTTTCTGTTCCAGGCCAGGAAAGAAAACAATTTGTCAATGTCTTTATGCTAAGTTAAGCTAACTGTCTTATAGCCTGAATCAGTAACCTGTTAATTAATGAGCTTCTGCTGTGTTTTAATTTTGATACCTCCAGACAGAGCCAGACTGTTTCCTCCACACAGGATTGGCATCAATCTTCTTACCTAACTCTCAGCAAGAAAGTAGATAAGAACATTTCCCAAAATGTTTCGTTATTCCTTTAACATTATAACTTAAGTATTCTCAGTATCATAAAAGGAATTCCTCTGTAAAATCCGTGTGAAGCAGCAGTGGCTATTCGTGGATTTCACCAGCCGGTCTGTTATCACACTCATGCTGGTCTGCATCCTTGTGAGCTCTGGAGCGACCCAACACAATTAAAGACACAAAATCACACACTGATCAGAGCAATTACTATTTCATTTCCACTAAGACATCTTGTCAATCCCCAAATCACCCTGATGCAGCTAAGCAACAGTCTTTGGCTTCCACAACCATCTTAGGCCGACAAAACTGCAGAGCTCAACATGAACACAAAGAGAAGGCATTTCCTCCACAGGACAAATAATATTGTATTTCCTCTGGCCAATTCCAAATAATGACCACTCAAGTAGGAACTGGATATGCTGGTTCTTAAACAGTAAATTCCATTGTTTCAGCGGCTTCCTGTGGGTCTCAGGACATCCCGTCAGTCAACACAGGACTCTCCAGTTACACATGAGAGCATTTAACTCTACATTATCCAGCAAAAGTAAGGAGGGACCGTCTGAGACAAAACTGATCAAGCGCTCCGGCTCTCGGTGATGGACTCCTCTCTGCTCACTCAGTGTGAAAAAGTAGCTGCAATCTCCAGCCATTACGCAGCCATTACCCTGGCTGAGAGAGTTGATAATGATATTAAACATGGGAACCACTTGCTTTCTTTTAATTTCAATTAAACACATACACACTCTCGCTCTGTCTCCACACACTCAGAAGCACAAGCCACATATATATAAACGTAGCTTCTTCAATCTGCACGTTTGTCGTCTTACTGCTGCCTGCCATGGGCCCTGCAATCAGGGAGGCAGTGGTGGAGAGGAAAAAACAACAATCACAGAGAGGTCCGCCATAAAGCTTTGGACCAGTCCTCTGCCTCCGTCTTCTATAATTGCTACCTCCATAACCAGCCCCACCCACAGCAGCTTTCATGGTGTTCCAACTTCTCTCAGTGGGACCAGGGAGTGGGACACTATCGTGCTCCGCAAAACTGTATTTCTTTCACCCTTTTCACTTTATTCTTATCTAATAAACGTGACTTACTGTGAGTGCATCATTCAATCAAAATAGGTGTTGTTTTTTTAGCCCAATACAACATGCGACATCTTCTTCACATTACTGCTGAGCAAATCCAGAAAGCGTATCACGTAGCACATCTTTTTAATTTGATGAGTGCTTTCATCGGCTTTGCGGGTAACCAGAAGTTTCAGTTAATTTAATTTAACGATGGCAAGAAAATCAGCCGACAGTGATTTGAAAGTAAATTGAGATAATTTAAGAGCAAGTAACACCAGTTGGAAATCTTGATTTCACAGCACCGTAGGGATTATCTTATTTTCATTAACTGTCTTATCTGTTTAAAATGCGATATGTAACTTGGACTGCTGAGGGTCTCTCAATCAAAACAAAAGAAAACATGAAATCAAAGATCTCGTTTGATGCATCATGGGATCATGGGAGTTGTTGTTTTCAAATTAATTTATTGCCCCATAATCTGCTTGGGTCTCTTAGTTGTGAGGTTATATTTGTGTCTGTGTTTGTTTGTTTCTCTGTCTGATAGTAAGCAGGATTTCTCAAAAACTACTGGATGAATTATCACTAAACTTGGAAAAAGGATGTGGTATGGGTCAAGAAAGAGCATTGCTCGGTTCCCCTAAGCGTTTGCACTTCACTGAGTGACTGAAGCAAAAGGTAATGAATAATTGTGATTCTTTACGAGTGACCAATACAAACACCTTAAAATAAAATTGGGGATTGTCAGAAATAGTCACTTTTGATTGTGCTTGGAAAAATTTTCAAATTCAATTAATTATCAACATATCTGTTGAATAATTTCCTGTTAATTGAAACATTAATTAGCATTATGATTTTATTATTGCATGGACAAGAGGTTATAGAGAATTTTCAACACATCCTGTATGAACATAAACATTGTTTTTGGACGGACCGTCCAGTTTTCACAACTGAACGTGCAGAGACACACGAATAGTTTATGTCCTGACCCAGTTCTCCCGTCCTGCGCTGCTGAGTCAGTCAGCAGTGCAAGATGGAAGAACTGGTCTGAAGGAAGAGTCACAGACAAAGACACACACACACACACACACACACACACAGTAGCAGTAGCAGCAGCAGCAGCAGCAGCAGCAGCAGAGGCGGTGTGTTCCGCTCCAGTGCACTGCATCTGTTCATTTCTAAATATAACCACAGGAACTTAGGCCTACCGCTCCCTCTGCTCTGTGTTACGAGCTGAGCAGGCCAAATGATGGAGGAAGAAAAACAGAGGCAGGGCAGAGAAAGAAGACAATGAAAGCTGGTGTGATTGTAAAGAATAAAAGAAAGAGTAAAAGCTTGACAGGGTGAGTTGAGAGGAGGGTTAGTGTTGAATGATGTGTGCACCATCTCTGCCTGTGTCCAAACATACTTCAACATAGACTAAACATGATTCCTGCCAAATACTGGAAAACAACAAAACTCCAGATGGCAGGATCTCTATTTTTATCCCCTGGGTTCATTTTTTAAGGGGAGAAAAAACACCTTTTTGTGCCATGTTTCTAAAAAAAAGTGATTACAAAACTATTTTAATGTAGCAATTTTTCCTCCCGTGGGCAACACATGTAAAAACCAGGGTGCGTTGAGCGGCTGAATGCTCCCCGTCATTCACAGAAAGCATCAAGCTGCTGCGGTGTGAACATGCCATCAGTTCTAACTGGTTGCCTCTGTTAAATGTCATTGCCTGCCTGACACAAAGGGCCCCTGTCATTAAAGTCCCCTCTTTCACAGGAGCCGATGACCATGGGCAATGAGACGGAGATGAGATACACATCCCCCATCCTCCATCCATCCCTCCTTCCTTCCCTCCCTCCATCGACTGCTGCAGCAGACTGGAACGCATCGCGGCACAGGGACAAGTGTGTCATCACCAGGTAGCTAATATGATGAAACTCACAATAAAACACAAGACAAGAAATTATCACATTAGGGTTAAATTATAGTTTATATGCATCTGGATGAAGGAGTGGAAAGAGAGACGCCTTTCCAGTGAGTGCAATAACCACTAATTTGTACCTTGAGGGCTGTAATTGAAGGAGCTTCTTGATGTGGCACACAAACAAACCATCGGAGTTGCTGGAGAGCAGGAGACAGGACATCCATGTGACCTAAATATATATCTGAGCTCTCTGCTAACATTAATTAAGATATGGAACACCCACTTTTACAAAAATAGCTGTTTCAACCAAGGGGCTCTCCATCAGATCTACAGAGCTGTGTGTGGGGATATATTTGACACACAAGACGCCCCACAAGGAGATTCATTAAATTAATATGTCATGTGACTTTCTCAATTTAGTTACCAAAGAGGCTGCTACCAGTCTCCTGAGAGGAAACAAAATTTTAAACAAAGAATTACAGTTTTTAAACAGAGGATAAAGAAAACTGCTTTCAAATGGACAAAACACACACACTCTTGTACTTCTATCTTAGTGAAGACACATTTTGGCATTGCCAGCCCCTTATCCCAACCTTAACCATCTTAACCCTCAAACAAGCCTTTTCCTCACTTTCCAAAAATGTCCTCACTTCGTAAGGTCTATGCTCAAAATGGTCCTCACAAATATGAAAGTACAAGTACACACACACGGCAAACGGACAGTGGTGGATCAACAGCTGAGATAAGATTAAAGAGAGGCCTTGGATCTCAGCTGCCAGCCATGTGGTTATGATGCGGCAAACTTCAGTAGATATCAGTCCATCCAACCATTATACCGCTTCACTGTTAAAGGTCACAGGGGGCTGCAGCCAATCTGAGCTGACTTTGGGTGAGGGGGGGGGTTGGACTGTGGGAGGACCACAGTACCAGATATGACCATAGATATGAGCCTCTGTTTTCTAAACTCAGGATCCCATGCACTGCTTCCAGCTCTGGGTGATGCAACGTGATTCGTAAGGTTAAACTACCAACTGTCCTTATGGGTGATGATATAACAGTTGAGAGAACAGAGGAGTCTGTCCATTTTTGTCAGTGCTGTTTGTAAACAAAAACATCCAAATGGACAGACTTCAACGTAAAAAAATAGTTTTATAAAATCAAATGTATCTGGTGCCAAGCAGAGGTGCTGTGGTGAAGATGAAATACAAGAAATATTACAACATTTTCTGCAAATGTATACTTTGCCATCAAGAGCACATTTCAATTGACATAAACCATGTCGTGTTTTAGAGCGCCTCATGGTGCTCAGTGCAGAGACAAAACTAATGCTTTCATTAACACACTGACATGACCCATCTCTGCCTGCAGCGGTCGGACTGCCACAGATTAAAGGTGAATGTGTGTGTGTGTGTGTGTGTTTGTGTGTGACATTAGTCTCAAATCACACATTGTGCTTCCTTCATAAACCACTCGCACACCATCAAACCATCAGATATCTGACAGTCAGACAGTGAGAAGTGGCAGATTCTCCTTCAAAGCTGGAAAGCACTGAACACAGAGATGAATGTCAGACATTTGAGATGGAAGAACGCATCGAGATAACCAACGAATGATGGAGACAGAGCTAGAGAGAGAGGAAAAAAAGGAAAGTACTGGATGATGAGATGGAGTGGGGATGAAGATGGAAAGGTCTTTGAAAAAGTTTCTGCTTCCACCAAAATGACAAATAGTTTCCTTTCACCATTATATTATTTTCTACCAAGTAATCAAAAGAGTGAAAACAAAAGTGTTTGTCATACTTCATGTATTTCCATGAAGAGAAAATGGAGTATTTTCATGATTCATCGAAGCTTTAAGATGACCATTGCTTTGTCCAAATATCTTTGGCTTTAACACTTTCCTCTTCTGCACTGGATGTTAGGTAAAGCACATATAATTAAATGTTGTGGCACAAGCTGTACATCAGAAACATGGACAAAGACAGGGAGTCACTGCTGTTGACTCTTTAACGGGTACGACGATGGACAGGAGGTTTAAAAAAAGATTCAGTAAAATAAACATTTGTCTGAATCAGACATGATTACATAATCACATTTAACGTTCATGTGTTGAGATCGGCTGCTGTTTCCCACTCATTGCAGCTCTGCCTCTGTAGAAATTGTGGCGGCTGTGAGTTCTTTAATGAGCTGCTGATTCATTGTGTTTGATGGAACATTACATGTCGAGTCCTCTTCCTCTTGAGCTCCATCATTAGAGTCTGTTGTCACACAAAATTGATGATCACACCAGGGAACAAGATATAAGAGGATGATTTATATGTCTGATGGCACAACATCAGCATTCAACTGGTCAATATGGTTTTAAAATGGAGTCTGTTCCTCAATTTTCTTTTTTTCCAGCCTGTGTGGCTACTATTGCTCCATTGAATTCCTAGGAACGGTAAATAGAAGTAATTCCTTCCTTCTCACGTCCTTCATACTAATGACAAGAAGCTGGAGCTGGAGAGGCGATGACAATAGAACTGGAATATTTCCAATGCTTACCCAAGCATACTGAAGCCATAGCTGAGTTCAAGGTCTAAGAGAAGGAAGGATGTGAATCAGTTGAAGCCAAACATAGTAAAGACCTTGTGCCTTTTTAAAAGCATTTCCTGGTAACATCATGCAGTAGAGTCAGTGAGAAAGGTTCAATCCACAGGGTGATGAACAAGGTTTTCTCATTTCATCATGAGCATCCGTCCTCTCCAGGCAAGGTACCTGCATAAATACCAGCATTAAGTAAAACAGTCAAAAACCACCATCTTAGGCTCGTCAACAGCAAGACCCACTCAAATACCAGCACAAACCGACTGGTCACCGGCAAAAGCTAAATTCAAGCACAAGCACAAGTTCCAGTTTAAACAACCAAAGAAAGGCTGGTTGTCAGTAAGACCAACACAAATTGTCCCAAAAAAACACACAAACCTGGTCACCAACAAGTTCACATGTGAGCAAGTCAATGCTGGTGTCCCACAGCTCACCAGAAACGCTGATGTTGCACCGTTGTTTGTAGATCTGGTGTAGTTTCCACTGTAGTCTCTTTGGATTGTCTGTTTTCAATAACTGTAACAAGTTCATTCATTTACGTAATGGCACTCAGTAGAACACATACCTCCACCCAAGGCTTATCAATCCTAAACATGATTGTCTAGTTCTTATATCCTTCCATTCCATTCATTATCTATTCTGCTTATTTTCTTGATTGTCATGGGGAGCTGGGGCCAATTCCAGCTGACATTGGGTGGGAGGCGGGGAACACTCCGAACAACGCCAGCATATCGCAGGGTCAACATAGAGACAAACAATCAGTCACACTCACACTTTGGGACAATTTAGAATTTCCAATGAACCCAACCCCAACATGCATGTCTTTGGAGTGTGGGAGAAAGCTAGAGAAAACCCACACCAACAAAAGGACATCGTGCAAACTCCACACAGAAAGACCATGGCAAAGCTGGGATTTGAACTAGGAACCTTCTTGCTGTGAGGCAACAGTGCAAACTTGATAACCCATATGATTTAGTGATTAAACCGGCCTGACCTGCCTGTAGCACCAAGTATCTCTCCTCTCTGTGCACCCAACTCACCCACCACCTCACCTCACCCCTCAGCTCAGCCAGATGCTGCCAACTTCTGACGAACAGCTGCAGCCCAAGGTCACCCCCCCCCCCAGACAGAGGGAAGCTTGCAAACAGTCCCAGAGTTGGACAATAGGATATCTGTTTTAGCTCCGAGCCCCAGCAGAAAATGCATTCTTACCTTTTATCGTCATTGCATGATGAGTGATTTAAAAATACACCTCTGTCTCTGCTCTTTATTTTGAGTTATCCAAAGACATTTTGGTCAGATAACGGCAGCGACAGTTTACTGATTAAACACACTCAGCTACCAGATATAACCTCACGATGAAGCTCTATAGTGAGAACAGAGATGAACATAAAATAATAAAATGTTGTTTTCCTCGATGGGATTCGAGTCTGTTTCAGGTCACATTTACAAAAAGCAGCGCAGAACGAGATAAGAAGGAGAGCGAGTTACTTCAAAGTAAATTTAGCTGACACCAACTGCTCAGGAAAAACGTTTCCATCATCATCTCACTGTGTGAAGTCTAAATTTAATCTGGAAATGCAGTGATTCATAGCCACAGCTGGAGGACAAGCAGCAAGTGATTTGATATTTGGAGGCATGTGTCAGATCGTGGTAGATTTGTATGTGAAAGCAGCCCAGCGGACTCAGGGAAAATATAGGTTTTAAAGAAGGCTTGTTTGATTTGTTGAATCACTATATCCGGAAAATCAGAAATTACTTTTGTAGAGGATGACAGCTGTTAGACAGAAATTGTCTATATGAGGATCTGCACTGGCTTTTAATTAGTCAGCAACATATCTCTTTTCTTACTGGTTCATATCGACATCTGTGAAATAAGCAATTTGACAGTTTAGAGGAGAAAAATGTGGCGCATAACCAGTAAAGAACAAAAAATTGCACATACCCCCATAAAAGAAAAACTTAAATAAGAAAACTGGTCGCAGTGGCTGGTTGGGGATTGATCAGCCTGGTGTACCAGTCAACTGAGAGATTCCAGCTGTGCATGCAGCTGTTTACATGCAACGCATCAATCAAACAGTGTGAAGCTGCTAAACACATGCAATCTGAGGTGGTGTTGATTTCTCTATGTCAAGGTTTTTCAGTTGTTCCGGCTTAAATCTTTCTTGTCATCGTCTTTTAGCACCTGTAAGAAGCTGCTGGAGGATACACACCAGAGCAGAGAGGCTTCCTTTACAACACTCGTCACCTACATTGTTGTAGCTTTCCTCTTTGCTACTGTGACCAACTCAAACCACCTCAGACAGAACAGTCATCAGACTTCCTGACAGTGATGAGAATATCAGATACTGAGGAAGCCAGTTCCTGCAGAGCTACTTTGATTTAGACGTCCACCTGCCACAGGATGCAGATATACGATTGGGAATGCATGATGTAATGTGGAATCTGCGACACACACATGGACACGCATGAGCTCATAAAGGTGTTTGAACCTACAGAGGCTCCTCTCCACCTGTTTGAAGTTGTCGGTCCTCTGGTGTGACTGAACTTTTTCACCTTTTCCAGGGTAAAAACTCTGGGAAGAACAAGATCGTGGGAAAAGTAGTCGGGTTGCTCTGAAGCTCAGAGATCAAAGTTGTCTCTGTTTTCTGACTCTAGCTTCTGTGTATGTGTTTTGGATTAGGTGTAACATTGAGAACAGGGACTTTTTTGTAGAGTCTGTAAACAAAACCAGCTGTAGACAGACATTTCTAAAACAATATGACAATAAACATAATTATGATTTTATGCTCATAAAAGTTCCAGTTTTTCAAGTTAACTGGTGATGAAGGTAATGAAGGCCCTGTTTTGTCATGGTGGCTTCAAACAATGATCAGAACAAGTGTTGAAATCTCAGTCACATCATCGCTAAGCTAACGGGTCACTTCCTTTCAACTTCGAAATAAAAACAACTCTGAATGTAACTCATGACACAATCAGTCTACCCCAATAACCACAGAATTAATAAGTAAGCAATTCAATACTTGTGCAACATATTAACAGTCGTTGCCACATCATCCAAGAAAAGCGATGAATAAATAGACCATTTAGACCATTTACTCTGCAACACGCCTGATCTCTAGACACAAGAGCTCACGACCGCAACGGTGTGTAGTTGGACAGTCAATGTTTCATTTGATCATTTTCCACAATAATTCAGAATTATTATCCTTTGCATATTTCTCATAAATTCTCACGCTGTCATTAATCGAAGGTTTGAATTTTTATTTTTATAATGCTACTTTCAAACTACCCACAACAGGCCCTTTGGATGCATCCTCATATCGATACACAATTCTACCACTAGAGGGCTCTGTTAATGGGATTATATCTTTATTGACAACTGCTTCATCTGAAACATCTCTGCACTACAGTAACCATGGGTACCAGATGTTTTGCATGAATAAATGTTTGTTGTGTTGTTCCCCTGCCAACTCATATCAATATTACTATAATGCAACTGGCTCTTCTCCAACCAGCCTGTGGAACACAGGAAGTGATGCATTTTCAAAAACTCAGGCAACAATGGTCGTTTGTTTGAGATAAACATAATAAAATCCACTCGTACAAAGAAATGCAAGACACAGTTTGCACTTAATGTTAATATATGTTGCTGATAACAATCTATACGTCCACGTTTTAATGACACTGACTCAAAATACTATGAATATATCTGACTAAATATAAAACACATAAATTAAATGTATTAATCTAAAACAAATGTACTGCATCTATGGCTACATTAAATAATAGTATACGGAAACACCACTACCTGTAGAAGAAGAAGACATTAGAGGATCGTTCCATGTCTAATGTGGTATAAGTTAATCTTGCACCACATCAGATCACTAACCATGAAACTCATCAAATATTAACAAGTGGTGTTGTGCCAATAGAAAGTCTTCACAGCTTCATATCCTGGTGCAGCCATCACGGCAGTACATCCAGGTTACACTGAAGTTTTAAGTTACTCGAGAACAATTTTCTTTAATTTCCATTATTTGTCTTTTGTGTTGCTTTAGAAATGATTACTGTTCATCCGATCGTCCAGATTACACAGCAGTGTGAACATTAGTGTCAGGATATCCGATGATAGTGCATAAAGCGTTTTATACACTGGTAAACCGAACAGGGTCGGGTCAGCCTCAAGAGCTTATGAACAACCTGAATCTCTGGAGATTGACAGACGAGGAGGAGGGGAGGGATAGAGAGATCAGCTGCATGAGAAATCCTCTAAGGATCATCTGCAAACCTTTCTCCTCCCTCGGCTCAACAACACACCAAGGTTTATATGATGAGAGTAATGCTATAAGAGAAGCAGCATTTTATTTAAAAAAAACTATGAACTGAGCATAGATGATTCATTTCTAGAAATATTTCTGAAGTCCTTCTCCAGTTTTGTGAAAACTCGCTTGATGACAGAGAAGCTTTGGGAAAATTAGAGTGTTTCTCACACTGTATGTTATTTGCATCAGAGGGAAGGTGCAATTACTGAGCCTTAAAACCACAACAAAACCAAAGAAACCGACTAAATGTAGAACTATGATTCATGTGTATAAATCAGGGCCTGTAATGGTGCCTAATCCCTTCCAGATGTGTGAATCTAGAGGGAGCACAGCTTAAAGGTCAATTTATCTCCACTATACGAATATCTCTTGCAGAGATAGTGTGTGTGTGTGTGTGTGTGTGTGTGGCTGACTTAGTAGTAGCATGTGTGAGAGGGTAGGTCACTGCCCGTGCGTTTAAGTACATCATTGAGAGACTGAGTGACCGAGAGAAGCCTATGAGCTCTTAAAGCTGTATCTCACTGTTTTTGTTTTCCTGGATCACCTGATTCAAACCATCATAATACTGCAGAAAAGAGAAATCACTCAGAAACACAAACCACAGGACCATTCACGTACACTGGGCGTGAAATTGCAGCAGATCAAAATATAGAATTTAACTGCACAACAGCTGACAATTTATAAAGATGGATGACATGATATTTCTAAAAGAAAACTTCACCTGGCTGCAGAAATAGTATATTCAAATTGTAATAATATCTAATATTATTATTGGCTTAGTAAAGTAAGCCAGTAAGTTACGTTATGTTGCTGAATGGATGGATATATGGTCAAAAGAATTGCATATCATGTCAAACTGATTCTTGCAAACACAATGCCAGCGGTGCTTGTAATTCATTATTTTGTAGAAAAGAAAAATGGCAAAATAAGCTACATCGTAACTGACAAGACCAGATCAGGAAGGTGCATCATTATTTCCAAAAGTCTCTGTTTCAGCCCATCCAGACCAAAACACACCTGCATGTTGGAGTGATGGAGGCTATTTATTTTTGATCAGTTGACATTTTAGACAAAACATGTGGGAGCTAGTTAGAGACAACACACATAACGTTATTAACAGTAAATGATCCCTAAACACTTACGTGTGTTATTTACATCTGATTGAGGCTCATTTGTTGTGTGTGATGTTACTTTATTTCTGTCCTGGTTTCTTTGTTTTTTTGGGTTGAATCACTGAGCTAAGGACCTGAGAGCTGCGTGTGCGATAGAATAAAATATTCAGTGATGCACAGATCAGAAAAATCTTCCTGGGTAAAAAATACTTTTCTACTTCTATCAGCAACAATCAATCACAGGTAGAACAAAGCAACAAAGAGCAAAAACAGACAAGATCATTTGAGCAGATCTCAAAATGTCCATTCTTCAGTCATTCATTATGCAAACCAAGCAGTATTCACTTTCAGAGGTCGGAGAGATTACTCAGCATCATCACACAACCACAAGTCATTAGTGGGAAACAACAGCAATTACCATATGCAGGTATCATGGAGTTTATATAACACAATTTAACTTGATTTATTTCCCTGTTACAACTCAAATATCAGATACTGTACATAAAGGGATATTAATGTTGTTAATGTTAGAGGAGTTAACATTTTCCGTTTACATTTCTATTTTTGTTGGATTCCCAGACGCTCCAGAAAAGGTGACGAAAAGAATGAAAAAAGGGACACAATGGAAAACTGATTTGCTTAATCTGCTCAATAGTAACTTTTAAATTTTACTTCATTGTCCACAGCAGGAAACATATTCTATGTTTCAGATGCAGAGATACAAAGTGAAGTGTCATGTTTTTTGAATTTTAACTGGAGCCAGTGTCTACATACAGGGAAACGCTGCATTTACCTGAGTTTCGTGTTTGACACATAATAATATAAAACTGCCCAGTGCCCATGAGAAAAACATTCAGTCGTGCAGAAACCCTGAGGGCTTTCTGTGTTACTGATAATGTCACTCACATGATGTGGAGGAGTGTCTCTTAATGAACCTACTGTACAGACATGGCTATACTCTCTTTTATCAGCTGCAGCATTCTTTTTAAACTGAGGACAATCTGACTGCACTCGGATGCTTCGGCTGTAACTCAGCTGAATTACTCCCTTAATAAAACAACATTTGTGTGTTTGTATGGACACAAAGGGTCAGATGAGACTTCCTGCCTCCCTGTGGGGTAACACCTGTTTTCTGCCCCAATTAAATAACGCACAAATACTTCAAGCCTCCAGTCACACACACACACACACACGCACACATACACACACAAACAGTTTCAAGGAGAATATGAAAACAATTGAAGTAAAAAAGTTGGAAGAGGATTGCCGACCAGTACATTGACATTTAGTTTCTGCAAAAAATTCATCCATCGATCCATTATCTATACCACTTATCCTTTGAGGATTGAGAGGGACAGGAACTGGAGCCAATCCCAGCAGACAGCTAATGGCAGGGTACACAAAGGACAGGTCACCATCGCATCTCAGGGTCAACATACAGAGACAAACAACCATTTACACCTAAGTACAAAGAGTCTCGAATTAACTTAACCCCACTCTACATGTCGGAGTACCCAGAGAAAACCCAAGCAGACATGGGGAGCAGATGCAAACTCCACAGAGAAAGACCCGGGTCAAACTGAGGCAACAGCTCTAACCACCACGTCACCACTAATTGAATGAATTAAGTAAAAAAGAATGAAAGCAGTTGAGTTGGAAGCTGTATGAGCCTGTTTACATAGCGTTGGTGCTGATGTGTTTACCCCTGGACACATTGGTCCATTTACTTTATTTACTCTGGGCCTAAGGGCTCATGACTCTCTTCACTTCACTGACGAAACATGGAGACAGGAGATCAAAACTTAAATGAAGTAAAAAGTAAACTTCTACCTCCAGTGACACAGGCGTACATAAATGAAGTCACAGAAGCCATCAATTAGCTACTCACTCTTTATTGCTAATAATTTTTCTGCAGTAAAATAGAAAAGATCTAAAACTACTAAATGGGAATAATGACAATAAACTTCTCTTCTGTTTCATTTCAACTTGATTGTTCTAGCACCTGGGGAGAAGTCTCTAAATATATGTATCCACAGAAATATACATATCTTCTAAATGTGTATATTCTTCTTGTGTATGCCTCAAAGTCACAGTCTGATACAGTTTGTGCTCAAAAAGCACATGAAAAGATAACAAATGAAACCACTGAGAAGCCTTACTGCTTCCTGCAACACACACAGTGCTCATTAAGTGACGGTGGGTACAGGAGGAAAAGAAAAAGCAGGAGAACGTACTCACAATCCTTTGACAAACCTTTCATGGAAATGAATAATGTAGTCAAACTGAAATCTGGCAAACTCCTTACACTTAAGAAATTGTTAGAGACTTTCTGGGACAAGCACATCCAAGAGGTGAAGTCCTCACATCCAACGGAAATATGGAGGACTCTCTGTCTTTCTGTCTGTCCACCTGTCCTTCAATTGTCTTGATAACTCCTCATCTATTGACTTCAAATTTGATGTGTGTATTGTTGAGGACCCCCGGAGGTGTAGTGTCGACACACACATTAAACAACAGTTGGTTAGATCATTTATTACGACAACAGCCATTACTCATGGTGATGACCGGGTCATCAGGGTCACCACAGAAGTTAGAGACACTAATGCCCCGTCCCAATTCACCACTTGGCCCTACCCCTTCATTTTCCATGTGGCTGTGAAGGGCTGGTGTTGTCCCATTTCTCCATGTGATGTAGGGGTAGTGGCCATCTAGCCCTTCAAAACCTCTTATTTTAATCCAGTGGCAAATGAAAATGTCATTGAATCACCATGAGAAGCCTTTCAGGAAAATTGCTATTCGCATCATCAAAAGAAGCATGCAAACAGTCTGAGTGAGATTTAACGAGTAACGCTCTTTACTCCCGCAGTCCTGTGTAACTGTCCCCAATAGCAGCATCATTACTATAGTTTGTTTTCTTGCACAAATTTCAGTCCAACTTAAATGAACAGAGTAATGTACGTCTTCATTTCCTCTGTCTTGTCTACAGGATAAAAGCTCTGATTTGCCTTTTGCTTTGCTGCCTCCACCACAGCCACAGCGCAGGGTCGATTATTAGTGACCCTGAAGTTGGTCCACACTGAGTTGGGCCCAGGGAGACTTAACCAGGACAGATGCTTACTACCCTGAAGGTTTGAATGATTAAACAGATGGTTTCCCAAATCACTATCCGACCCTCTCTCTGAGGAGTGAGCAGTGAGAAAGTAATACCCCCGCAGAAATTGGGGTATGAAGGTTTTGTCGTTTCATCACGGTGTACCAGTGAACTCCTGGCCCCTACATCTCAGGAATGCCAGGCATCCAACAGGCTGCATTTGCTCTGGCTGAGTTCAACTGAATGCAAGGATCTAAGGCGACCAACGGCCATTTGTCCTGGAGATCAGACAGACCACCAGTCAAACCCATCCGAGAACACAGCACCATAAACCTCCAGAGCCTGGGTGCTGGAGGGGGGGGGGGGGTTCACTTCAAAGATTAACAAAACAGAAGAGGCACAAAGAAGTTGTAAAACAAAGCAACTAGAACCGAGTTATTCACAGCTGTTTCTTGACTCATCAGTGTACACTCATGCACAACCTTTTGTTCTCAGGTGTTTAACAAATGCAGCCAAGACAAGAGAATGACGACAAAACCTTTCACCCCGGGGCTGAATTCAACCGCTCATAAAAGATAAGCACGAAACAGGTGCGTCAAAGTCCTTCCTCTCTGTACTTTAACCTGAAAATGATGCCAAACGTATGAATCTCTTCTTCATTCACCTGGGCCTCTGCAAACAAAGAATGATTGATGTGATCAAAAATGAAGTAACCACAGTCTATTGGAGGGTAGAAAATGAGGGTATGTTGCACAGTCACTCAGTTTATTTATGTGTACTTTGTGTACATGTACTTTGAATCAGCCCTAGCTTTTCAAACTGTGAAGCATGCCTCGCCCGGGGGGTGTGGGAGAGTCTGTGGGGTAAAGAGGAAGAGACATTAGGCAAAGATAACCCTGTGATGGGTGAAGGTGACAGATGTATGCTGTCGTTTTATTTCTTGTTGAAAGGGTGTGTGACATAAGCCATTTTCAGAAATGAACTCTGGAAAATTTAAGACATTTTCCAGATTTTGCTTTTCAGAAGCCCATATCTGAAAGATGGGTAGGGCATCACATGCTTTTGTTTGCGGCACATGGAGAATGGTGTTGACCTTTATCATCAAAAGCTCTTGAATCTCGTTGTGTTTGAGTTAATGTCTTAGTTGGCGTCTTCTTCATGTGGGGCACCTATTTTTCATCAGGATATATTTGGAAATGTTATCAAAACAGCCACTTGCTCACTTTATGGGACATTTTTCTGCTGTGTTCTCACACGGGCTAAAAATTTGATTACAGGGGGCAGGCAGGAAAAACTCGGGACAACTGACTCAGACATTTATGCTCTTACATACGGCCCCCTGGAAAACTGCAGGACGATGTCCAGTGCATGAGTTCAGTGCATGTCTAAAAGCAGCCACTGTGTACACAGAAGCTCTCAGGTTCATAAGTCATTCAAATCTGACCACAAAGACATGATATGACGTTTACATTCAGTGCAGACTCTCTGAGGATGTCTGTGATGTCAATTGTGAGGAAAAGACCATAAACCTCCTTAGAAATCACAGAAACCAACATGTTTCTTTTAACAAATAACCTTGCATGAGAATTATCAAGATTTTAAGTTTTCTTTCATGTCCAAATATTCCAGTGAATGTTTTCTGTACGGGACTACTGATAGCTCATTTTAACGTTTAACGGTGCCAGTTTAAAAAAAAAAAAAAAAAAAAGCTACAACCTGTTGTGCCACAGCAGAACCTACTTAATTCAATGTGTGAAATTATAGTGAATTACACTAAAACATAGAGACCATTTACTCTCTTGTAACCTCAATTGTTTGAGGTGAGTCTTAGTGTCAAACTTTGAAAACCACTGGAATAATACAAATCTAGTAACGTGTATATTCTCCGCCAGGCCAATGGGATTAAAACAGAACACATTGATTATATATTTGTTGTACAAATAAAATGCTCTCAAATCCCTTTCATTCCATCACGATCTGAAGTGTTATTTGAAGAGCTTAATAAAAAGCCAAAACCACAGGAGGGTAATGTTTCACCTTTTCCACAGGAATGCTCAGATTTCATTCAGGTGGGTTTTTTTTTTCTTTCTGCATTCCTCAGTGGGAGAACACACCTGTAGGCGCTGTAGTACACCACAGCAGTGACCTCCCTACCTGTGCACACTGATAGGGTTTCCTCATACGCTACAGAGGCGATGTGGTCTCCTGTAATAAGACCCACAGCTCTTTCTAGAGGAAAGGAGAGAGGTCCAATCAATCCTGCCAACCTGTCGTCTGGTGCGGGACAGCGTGGATCACTGTTCCTGGCCAGTTCTGCATGGAAGCCCAGCAGACTGTGGGGCACAATGAAGGTTTTGTGAGCGACTCAAATTGTCAGAGAATACCCCTCTCCTTTAATTAGAGACAAGGAAAATGTGCTGCCTCGAGCAAGAAACTTTATAATGACGGAGCCATGAAGTCAACTCAGGATGCCCGTAATGTCTACACGAGTGTCACAGTAGGATTTAAAAGTAAAAACCAGAGTTCAGGGTAATTAGAAAACTGTTTGTGGATATTAAGAAATCTCCCAATGGTGCCAGCCTGGTCTGATTATGTCAAACAAACGCCTGCTCTGCAAACAGAAAGCAGCGTGCAGTGCTGAGCTCCTGTCCCAGGGGTTGAGACCTCTGCTTCAGAGGTCAAGCGTTGACAGCCATTAATGGACATACAGTAGACCAGAAACGCCATGATACTACGCTGGACCTAAACCATGGTTATATAAGGCTGTTAATGATTTCCCCAGAGAAGAAGCACTACAAGCTTTGTCAGATATTGTGTCAGTGTATGAGCGAGGGAATGGAAGACACTCGAGGAGTGTCTCTCACAGAAAGTTCAGATTTAGCCAGAGTGTCGAACAACAAACGCCTCACACGATACTCTGAGACAAAGAGAGAATAGGTTTGAATGAGTTGCCGTGTCCCGCTCCCTCTGGCCTGTCTCATAGACAGATGCAGAAGCAGCAGACTGTGGACAGTGGGTCAAGCTCATCTGACACGATGGGAACATGTCCACAAACAACCCCATCTGCCCATGAGTGGTGATCAGCTCTCACACAATGCCCTCCTTGGTTTACAATAAACAATACATTCATTTACAGAATGAAGCTGAAATGCTCTGATGATCAAGCAATGAATCTATTCAGTTGATGAGTTAAAATTCTGAGAAAAATGCTACAAAACGCTCAGGTTTTAGGTGGTTGAGCAGATGCTGTTGTATTTCTCCTGGGAGTGCCGACAGTCGTTTACAGATGCTTTGAGAAATATCTGACTGTGCAGAGTAAATCCACTGCCACACGACAGACGCAGAGTTCTGTTTCAGCTCCTCATCCACCATCAAATATGTCAAGCATGACAGACACACGTGATAGAATTTGGCCAATCAGCACAGCCAATCATACTGTCGGTTAGTGACTGTAGAGTGGATCCATGTTATTATGGTGACTATAAATGTCATAAAATGTCACGGTCTCAATAAACTTGCCTTGAAATTGTGGATGAGTTCAAGATTAACCAGGATATAAAATGATCAGTTTGTCCGTCCTTAACGTAATTCAACCTTAAATCTTAGACTGAGAAAGTAAAATATTAAACCTAGAGACACAACTAACGATTTTATTTATTTTCTCTATTAATAATTTAGTCCAAAAAGAGAAAAATATCTATCCAAGAGTATCTCTTGTTTAGACTCAACAACAACATAAATCCCATGATCAGTTTACAATGATTTGGCTTTTATGCTTGAAAAATAAATTTAAAATGATTAATTGATTATCAATCTAAAAACCAATTAAACAAGTAATTGTTGCAGCAGGTTTGAGATTTTCTTCTTTACATGTCACAGCAGACTTTCTGTGCTGTAGATGAAGCTCCTGAATAAGTGGCCTAATCTGTGATGCTGCAGGTCTGACCCACAGTGTCTTTAGCAACGAGGGCAGGAGGACTGTCAGAGCAGCTTCACGTCAAAGCTGCGAAAACTCCAGGCTGCTGTGGAGACAATCTGAGCAGCAGCAGCACTGCTCCGCTGCCCTACTTCACATAAATCACCATTTTGTTGTGTGCTTATAACAGTGTGCCACATGGTGATTATGAAACAACTTCCAGTGGGATTTCTAAACTCTTAATGTGTGTGTGTGTGTGTGCATACTCGTATTGGTCACCTCATTAGGACCATCATCACAACCAGTAGTCCTCAAAGGGACCAAAGCCTATAGACTGAATGTAAGAGGACCTGGTCAAGGTTAGGGGTAAGATGTGGACTGGTCATGGTTAAGGTTCAGTTTATGCTGTCCACAATCAACGGAAGCTACTACAATGTCTTGGGGGTCTAAGGATAGCTGCAAAATATGTGCACGTGTGTGTGTTGTCCAAGTATTACTCATATTACCCATTTTGTCTGGGACATAAATCTGTTCACACAGTCACATTATCTGGACTTGTCTTCCTTATGGGGACAAAAAGCAACTTCCCATAAGGAAAATCAATTAATAAAAAGGTAAACATAAATTGTAAGTTTAGGTTTAGGCCAAAGTTAGGATTATTAGGGTTAGGTGAGTAGTAACCTTGAATAAGGTGGACGCAAGTCTCCAGGAAATCTATCTAAATCAATGTAATGTCCTCTACAGTCATAGAATGGAGACAGGACTTTGTCTGTGGGTGGTCCAGGTATTACTAGTTGTGAGGACCTAAATCTGTTGACACAATTGCATTATGGGGACGTGTTATTATTATTGGGACAAAAAGCAAGTCCCCACAACATGAACAATTACATTTAGATGTAATAACATGTCCTAAGGTTTAGGTTAAGTTTAGGTTAAGGCAAGTAGTAACTATGGTTAAGGGTAGAGTAAGTCTCCTGTGTGTGTGTGTGTGTGTGTGTGTGTGTGTGTGTGTGTGTGTGTGTGTGTGTGTGTGTGTGTGTGTGTGTGTGTGTCACATACACACATGCTGGTGACTCTCTCACTCCCTTCTTCTCTTACCTTGACGCACAGTCCTGAACCTGACGGGACCCGGGCAGCACTTCATCACAGCTAAAATGTCATACAGGGGTAATCCAGACACCGGCAGCCCCTCCACCTCCAGCAGCAGCTCCCCCTCGCAGAGTTTACCCTCCTGATAATCCACCGCATCCTCCCGGAGTGGCCCGATGTGCGGGAACTCTCCATTCTCCGCTCCGCCGCGCAGCTCCACGTTCAGCTCCCCGCAGGCGTCCCGCACAACCGCGCACTCGCGCACTTTGGTAATCCAGTGGTTCTTCTTCTGAATGACTTTTGACATGGCGACTCAGGTCCAGCCAAACCCGTCAGTCCCGCGGAATGGTGTGGGAGAGGTCAGCCGAGGCATAGCACAGCAGTCCAGGAAACTTCAGGCTTTTGGGCGCATGTGTCTCCAACAAACTGGATCATCTTCATCCTGCTCCTGAGCCGAGGCATGACGTTGCGCTCCCGGCGCGTCTCAGTATCCCAAAGGTTCAAAATCCAGTTTGTTGTCGCTTCCCTTGTTGTTTCCGCATCTTCACCATCAACACACACTCTGGTTCCTCGCTATAATCCGCTTCTTCTGCCCATTAATCTTCAACTTGTGCGTAATCCCCTCTCCGCGTAAAAACCCCTCTTTTTGCAACTTTCCTGGAGGAAGAGAAAAGTGTTACAGTCCACGTATCCGGTGAGCAGGCTGAGCTGAGCGCACCCAGCTGGCTGCGCCTTTAAGCAGGTAACACGACAAGTTCACCCTCCGCTCCTGCGCTGTGGATGGATGGAGACACGGCGGTGGAGAGGAGCGCATGCGTCCTCCTGCTGCTCCATGAGGGGAAACCCTACCGACCCCACACCATGTCCCGGGTCTCAAGGCTCCTCCCCACCCGCCGGCCTGCACGCGTTTCAAACCGGATTACGCAGCGATCTCACTGCGTTGAATCCCCCCCACACTCCAGCCTGTGTCTTTATTCATAAAGAATGGACACACATTCTCAGGGAGCTGCTTTTTAATCTGTAGAGTCTCAGGTTTATTGGTCCAAACAGCTGGTGACTCCTCAGAAGACTTTAACTCATAAATGCATTTCACTATTGATCGATGAGAGAAAAACTGCCTCAGGTAAATGTGAATTTGAATTCTGTGTCTTTACATTAACTACATTTGCTTGAACTTTGTGAAACAGAAGTTGAAAACACACTGGTTCTCCAAACAGACAAAACGAAGACACTTGACTCAAGAAGGCTTTGTGACTACTATTATCATTATAATTATTATTAGTAGTAGAAGTAGTAGTAGTAGTAGTAGTAGTAGTAGTAGTAGTAGTAGTAGTAACCCTAATCCTTTTCACTAGTTCGTTTCATCTAAATTGTATGAATTGTAGTTTTCTTTACTCCAGAAAAGACCCTTTATATTCAAATACTTTATATTTACATGGAGGGGGTCCTCTCTACAGAGGCCGCCATGTTTTTTACATTAGTCCAGACTGGACAAACTAAACACCTTTTGAGTTTTTATGACAATTAAAGGCTGCCACAGGTTCTTTTTCATGTTTAGAAGGGGAGGGTGAGGTGAGGGGTGTTCAGCTGCAACATGAATGTGATGTACACGAGACAATAATTACGATCCAGCTCTAGTGTATTGATCCGATTATGGTATAGTGTATATAGTATAGTTCATAGCATAGTATATTTTCATGCTGCTGTACTTTTACTTAATAAAGTTTGGAATACAAGACTTTTAATTGTAACAGTATTTTACACTGTACGATTGCCACTTTGACTGAAAATGTATTTCACCTCTTCTCATAAAAAGTAAAAGTTCTGAAATCAGAATAGTACTTCAACAAACCTACAGGAGGAAAATCAGCCCAATATACTTAAAAAAGACTTAGAACCTGTTGAATACTTTGGATGTAACTGAATAGATTAATGATCATAATTTAAGATTCATATTCTATTTATAGATCATATGTTTGGTGTAAATCTGAATCTGTAAAAGAAATGACTTCAACAATGTTCCCTTTTGAAATGCAGTGGAAATAGAGAAAGTGTAAAGTTACGTGAAATGGAAATATTAAAGGAAAGTACACATAACTCAAAATTGTAGCCTACTTAAGCACAGTGACTTGGATATGCAGTATATAATCAGCTGACATGACGATACATCAATATGAATTTATGAAGTCAACAGTGTATAAATGTTCTTCTATGTTATGTGGGCTTCATGCATTTGAAGAAGTCATTTAATTAAAAACATTTAAACTCCTTAAAAAATAGACAAAACAACTCTTAAGACGTTGTGGTCCCTTTCTTTCTCAGTGCAAGTGACCAACGTCTCTCAATAAGCTCCATCTTTAGTCTTATCGATGAGCTCAGAGATCATTTTGTTGACTTAACTTTTTGTGCAAAAGTTAACTCAACTTCCATGACTGGTCCTCAAGTGTTTGAGTGCATGATGCTGTTGGAAATGTAAAACATTGTAGATCTAAAAGTAGACAAACCAATTTGACACAGACTAAAGAGTCGTTGTCAATGTTTAACGTTAACATTATCTACAATATGCAAATAAATGGGCCGTCCTCTTCGAGAACCACATGGCACTGCAGGGTCACTGCCTTTTCAGATAAAATGCAGTATCTGGCACTTTACCACAGGCTGCAAGGCCAGTGGCCTGGATAGGCCAGTGCATGAAAGGCAGCTTTCCATCCCATTTCATCTGAGTGCTGGAAGTGTTCATTTGGTCTTTTTTTTTTTACCTCTCCTGCTCGTCATATGGAAATGATTTGCCTCAAATAGCTGGAGTATGGTTGTGTTTTTCTGTTTTTGTTGTGTGGTCTGTGTGAATATGTCGAACATAACATGAATGACACTCTATCATTTACTGTGCTGGTCACATGGTCCATGGCAGTCCCAATGGGGAGAGGTAACAGCTGCAGGCCAGTGAACGTGACACACTTCCAGGGCGCTGATGTGCTCTGACTGGTGAGCTGAACATTGTTTTTAACAGACAGCCCAGAGATCAAACAGCCATCTGAAACCTCCACATAAATCTGACATGGTCCAATGGACATGGACGTAAAAGAAAGAGAGTCTCTGATTTCTCTCATAAACTTGTCTTGGAAACTTGGAGTTGAAAATCACATCCTGACCAGTAGATCAATGATCATTCACTGATTTATATTTGACTTGTGAAATCTCAGCGCTCTGGAGCTGGTTAGAGAGAGAGAGCGTGTGATTGATCTCCTGATCCGCAAATATTGATGTTTTACATATATTCTTGTTTTATACTGTCATGGCAACATGGTGCAAGCAGAAGGGAGTTTAAGGACACGGACAGAGGATAACGATGAAGCGTTCCATAACAAGCTGTATATTTAAAACCTTTCAGATTGCTGTGGTATAGTGGTTAGCAAGAAGGCTCCCTGTTCAAATCCACACAAAAAATTGTCTTTTTGTGTGGAGTCAGCGTGTTCTCCCACAGTCCAAAAATATGCAGGTTGCTGTAAATTAAAAATTGGTGTAATGCGTGACCTGGTGACCTGGCCAGGATGTACCCCGCCTGTCGCCCAATGTTGTTATCTCACTAGCCATGCTAGCTGCTGCAGGTTTATTCTTAAAACCCTGTACACGTTATTTCCTGTCCCGCCCTGCTTTTGAAAAAGGTCTGTATTTACACAGCGCTTTTCTAATCTCGATGACCAGACTGACGGCAGTTTAGGTTAAGCCAAAGAAACTTTACCTAAGTTGGTGTATTCCTTCTCTGGTCTTTTAAATCCACCCACACAAAAAGCTTTCTGATTCTCTTCACCTTGCTAGATTGTGTTGGGCCTAAAGAAAATGAATTTGCCCATTTATCCTTAAGATCATTAAAAATGTCCTGTGTATTCCAGTATTTACTTTGAGCTACCTTGTCAACATTGTCAGAATAAATTACTTTAAAAAAATAATTATAATCATCCGTCCTTGGTTTTATTTAATGTCATTTGTAGACAGACATCATCAACAAAATAATGAAACCTCGGCAACCAACATAAAACACCTTTTTCAGGTTTCTTTTACAATAATAGAAAATAAACAGTGACACATTGTTTAACGAGTCGCTGTATTGAGACTAATGAGGAAAGCATGACATTGAGTGGTACACAAAGGTGAGCCTGTGGCAACAACTGCTGGAATAATGACTGCAAAGGCCCCAACGTTGTGTAACAGAGAGTGTTTGGTTTTATGAGTGACAGTAATCGGTCGCCCAAACCCTGGGAATGCAATGAGTCCACAATCAATGCACAGTAATTAATTATTAACCAGCAGGTCAAACATTGTATTGATCTGTTGTGACGGTCAGAGAGTGAAAGATACTGCATCAAAGCTTGTGCTTGTGACAACAAAGACACAATGCTCAGATAGTTTGAGGTGTTCCATTGAAACCCATTACTCACTCACTTACACACAGTGATTCATGATTTGCCTTGAAAATATTCAGGGATTATTAATCACATAGTGAAAAACATATATTGGAAGAGGTGAAGCTCAAAAATCTAAAAGATTGTTTTCATTTACCAGCTTCTTCTTTCTCTCTCCAGTGAGAAGGTTTTTGCTCCATAGCACTCTGGCATCCCAAGGCAGATGACGGACTTACCCACTGATCCAATTAATTAAATATTTATCCAATCTTAAACTGCTTCTTATCACTGAGCTGTGCTTGTGAGACCGTAGAAAGTAGGTTCTACATTTTCATTTGGAATTATGTGAACATTTTTTGAAGAAAAATACAGGTCATCATGACGAGTATTTTCTATAACGGATTTAGTACCAAATTGTAGAAGTTGTAGTCATCCTCACAGTGTGAGCTATACTGCAGTAGTTTTATTGGAACATATCACATGATGTGACCATGGACTGTATGGATGTGACACAGTATCTGTGTTTTAAACAGAGATAAACATGGGTAGAGTTCATATTTCAGACAACAGTATTCCTTGTTTCCTAACTGTACAGCTCCAATTAAATTATTGTTTTCTTAATCAATCAAGGCTACGACAAAGAAAAACAAAATGCCCATATGCTATAAGAACATTGCTTACACTGATAGACAGATATATTTATTCTATATGTTTTGCTTAGTTTTTTCTCCTGCAACTCCCAAGAGACCCATATTAGTTTTTTTATGGAATTTATACAGGTGTGTAATAAAAAGAGGTGTGTAATATATAGTTTGATCAAATCCATGTTACAATGATGGATGAGTTGACGTTCATACAGGAGCTCACAGTTATTTCCTGCTTCAAACTGATAGTCAGTGATCATCCACGACCGGACCACAACCATAAGCACATGTTTACCATTGTTGCCATGGCAATAAAGGTCGTGTAAGTAGTTATTTCAACCCAAACCACCATCTTTTCTGAAGGAACTAGTGTTTTTGCCAAAAACTAACCAATCTGTGACCACTCTGTGACATCAACTGTGTTTTTATTATTGTTACCATGACAATAAAGGTCCAGCACACCAGCTGGTTGTGTACAGGGTCACACAACAGACTATAGAACTGCAGCAGTACTAAGAGGATCACAGAGGACATGATGTAAATGAAGCCGTTTCGAATGGAAGTGTGTTTACTGGGTAGTTAACCTCTAGTACATGTGAGTGACATTTGTGCCACACAATTCAACAGCTAGTCAGTGGAGTTTGGAAGGATCTTTTACTGTTTAGCATTTGCATTTTAGCCATATGCTAAGTGAATTGAGCTGAACTGTGAGAACGTTGAGAAATAATTTCAAGCTGTGGAAATATGGACACAAGTATTGATTCAGAGCAATCCAGAGAAATACCTGAGGGGCACAGTGCTTGTGTGGAGTGGAATCATGAGAAACTCGTGTACACCTGTGAAGAATTAGATGTCTGGGTCAAATAACAGACGTTATCATCTGAATCTTCATATACCACGTGTCTCACAGGATACAAGGTTCAAATCCTCAGTGAGCTGCAGCCACATTACAATGAGTACATGTGTTTATATTGTGCTTACACAAACAGCATTTGCTCATGTGAAATGTTAATGAAGCAGGATGCATGATGGAAAAAACAGAAATACAAGAAGAAGAAAAAAGAGCTCCTCCAGAAGTCTAAAATGGTAATTAAGATGTCCTGTCAAAATGTCTGCCTGTTAAAGAAGACCAAGGAGAGTGTGGGGGTGGGGACTAAAGAGACGAAGATAAAGAGCTGAAGGCAGATATGAGAACACACACTGACTCAAACAGAACAACCACAGAATGACAGAAAATGTCATGTCACAACGGAGGACTGCTCATTAAAAATTAGGGCGTTAGTGGGGCTGTAACACACAGAGAGTGCGAGTGGAGATGGGACAGACACATCATGACAAAGCGACGGGAGTTTTCATGGATGTTGTTGTACTCTGCCCCCCCTCCCTTACATAAGACACACGCTTGGCTGCGGGCACAGAAAACAAGGCCTGTCCATGCATTGAGCCTTCCCCTTCACTGGTTTTTAACCATGCAGCACACAACAGGAGCAGACACTGAGCAATATTGAATTATTCAGGCACAGAGAACATCGCAGCAATAGAGGGCACATGGGCTGTGTTGACTTTAAGTCGGGAAAAGCACAGCAGTGAGAATTCCAAAAAGGCTAAATTGGTTATTTGTGCAAATTCCGAGCGTGTTTTTCTGTCACTTCTTGTTAAAATGTTCATAATACATGAGTGTGCAGCTGTGATAGGTTGTTCAAGTGGGAAATTGTGCTTAACCAAGTCAAAGTTTTGCACTAACAGTGGATTGCATGACCACTTGTTTGTGATAAGTGTTTCTCTTGAGCTGCTCAAGACATACAATGCACTCAAGACATTTTTCTGAATTTTTGCAGAGGGGCTTTATGTCTGAATCTGTTGCTTCTATACACAATGGCAAAGTGGAATAAAGGTGCAACATGTAAATCTTGAATGGGCTACGTACATTTTTATTCAACAAATGTACGAGAAAAACTAACCAGTTAATCTTCATTCTTTGAGTCATTCTATTGTAAAACTGACATTTTCTAATGAAGCATTGATCTCACCTTTGTGTCGTCACGTTTATCTTCTGCGGCATCTTCTTTGCGTTAATGTACGCTAAAGGTTGCACTGGAAGCGTGTGGCCTGTGGGTCTCGAATGCATCTGGGAGCTTGTCTGCTGCAGAGCTGCTGGATGAGGTTTCTGATGTGACTTCTGTATCTATTCAAATAAAAGTAGCCTGTACTCAACTAAATGCCAGGAATCTATGAAGCCGTGCATCTTCTAGTCCTGCAAATATTTCACAATAAAAATCTTGTGAAAACAAATAAATGGATTTAACAGAGTCAACAGAAACAATAAAGGGCTTTTAGTTTGAAACAGGCACAGGAAAAGATTGTAAATATTTATACATGACATATTAAAGAAAGATAATTTTCACCATCTATTTTGCATGAAGAGATAATAGGCGATACCCTGGAGAAACAGCGCGGCTGCAGGAACTGTGGATGCTTTCTGCTGATAAAATGGAAGGCAAGACATTCTGAAACATACATTTGCTGCTTCGCCCAGGCTTCATTACTCCCCCCTGAGCATGTAAGGTGGAAAACCACTAAAACTTTAATTAAAGCTGCAAATAGTGATGATCAAACCTGTGCACCACCACATGTAGTGTGGTGTGCAGCTGACACAAGGAGGAGCACAGGAAAGTATGATACATGTCTTTTTTATGTCCAGTAGGTGGCACTATGACCGAATATTGTCGTGTAGATGTCTTCAGGGAAGGACTCATATCAAATGTGACGTTTTGGGGCAGGTCTGACCATAAGCAGTCAAAATACAACAACTTCCAATTTTCAAGCCTGGTTAGCAAAACAGTTCAGTGAGGAGAAAAACACAAAAATGAGATTTATGCTTTATCAAAGTTTTAAATTGTTTTTTTCAGTATTCTTGAAAGACAAATATGAACTGTTCAGTTGCATGTTGCTGGTTAACTGCCCGTCCTCTGTTTCAAAAGCAGCACACAGCTGCTTCCTTGAACTTTTCTGTGGAACCCTCGAGGACATGGAGAAATACTGCATGGTTTATCATGCAGAGGATGAGACTGTATCTGAAACAGTGCTGGACTGAATCAAGGCTATAAATGAGAAAGTTCATATATAAGATGTTTTAATAGTGTTGTGTTATGTTTCTTTTGCATCATGGATAATATGAAACATTATAGATTATACTGCTCAACCATTTACAAGTCGACCTAAGTGTATCACGATAACACTGTTTTGTGTTGTCATACACAAAATGTACTTTTGTACAGTTTTATATTAAAAGCTAAGAGACATTTTAAAAGCAGACCATGTCATGTGAAAAGGCCCCAGAAAAATAAAGGTGGACCTTGCGTAATTTGTCAAAATATTTTATATAAGGTTGTGTATTTATACTTTTACGTGCAAGTTTTTTTTCCACCGCTGGTGTCCACACAAACACATTCCCTGCAGCCACGCTTACACACAAGAGCAGTTCTTGCCCCTGATGTATTTTATTAGCAGCCACGAGATTCACATCACTAACAGACCTCATGCTTGGCACAAATATATTTCCACCAACCAGATAATATAACTGTCTCCCACCTCTACTTGAGATCAGAGTTTCAAACGGGGGAAAAACAATCCAGCAGCCAGGGAAGTGGACATAAATTCTGATCTCAAATTATCAGCCATTGTCTTAAGACTGATGTGGATTTCCTCACACCTTGTGCTTGATGTTTGTGTTCAACAGCTTATAACGGAACAACTGACTTCAATGAAATCCAGGATCTAACTTGTCAACTATTTTTGAACACTAATAAAATCCTTATGTCAAACAGCCATTAAGGTTTTTTGTGTTTTACACAAACAAAGCTCTGTGTGATAAGAAAAGCATAGAGGAAAAGATTGGCTTGTTGACAGGTGCAGAGAGAAGTTGCAGCCAGACGACTGCAAGACATCGACTGGCCATCGGGCAAACTGGTACAAATCAGTAATTTCCTCAGTGTTATTATAATAAACATTTCCTATGCAAATTTAAACAGTTACAATCAGCATAAGTTCTCCATCTGCTTCCATCTGCACTTTACATGCTTCTAGGAACCAAACCAGTTTTTAGAAAAAACAGGAAAAATAATGTGATGATTTCTTCTTCAAACATTCATTTATTTAGGAGCCATAGAAAAGGGAATAACAAAAATACCCACAAGAGCCGAATTGCATCAACAGAAGGCCAAGGAGAGAAAAACAAATAATACTCAGCAAACCTGGTTGAAAGCAAAGTCTTTGAGCTAAAAGTAGACCGAACGTTTTATAGGATGAAAAGCTCTCAAAGATGTGAAGAGATGAACTGATATGATTCATTTTCTTTTCAACTGATTTTCAGGTTTTGCTCTCAGCTAACGTGAGCATCTTCAGCATAATTCTGTAATCATGTCTGTCTTCATACAAGAGCTTACACAGCCCAAATATTCCACCTGCATAGTGTCCCCAATAACAAACAATGTTTGTAATTGACAAGGAAATATTCTGATTGTCTTGGTTGAGTTGGATAAGACTTACTCACACGTTTGTCTGTCGAATATGAATCTAATGGAGAGAGGTGGGAATCACAGGGTAACTCCCGATAAAATACCATACACAATAATGTAGTGTCATGATACAGTAATTCTGCGATGATCGTTTTAGTGCAAGACAACAAATCATATAACGACACATCATGATATCTGTCTGAGGAATACAAAGTGCCCCTATGGATTTTTGTATTTAGTCACTGCAACTCACTGAGTTTAACACAAACTGAGATGAAACAAACCAAAAAGTGCATAAAGTCTCATTTGAGTGCCTCTTTACTGTTCAACACACACACTGTACCTTGTGAATGTCCACATGTGTCATCGTTACAATGTAAATTAGCAACAAACATATGTAAGGGTTACACCATCAGTTAATATTATTTTGTCACATTCTACATTTCATTTCAGTAAAAAGATTTTTACATAGTCCTTTGTTTATAGTACATTGTTATTAATTGACTGTTTGAGTTGGGTGCAGACAATTTGACTAATATTCTGTCTTTCTCTTTAATTTGTCATAACACTTACTCTGACGCCTGAATCCTGTGGGCTATTATACCCAGCTAACAGGAAGTTAGCTATTAGTTTGTGTGTCCACTTATTCTGATAGGTTCTTTATGTTTGTATGTTGATAGTTTATTTAGGTAGTTAATGTTGTATGTTTGATTGGGTTTCCCCTGTGTGCCTGTCTGGACTAGTCTACCTGTGTATTTATACCCCCTGTGCACATTGTAGTTCTTTTATTTGACCTTTAAGTTTGTGCCCTGATTTTGTAGTTTATTTATTTTTAATTTTGTTGTAAATTGTATGAATATTTAATTCTTTGTCATTTGAAAATTTCAAATTCATAGAAAATGAAAAATTACTTTCTGCACCTTTGTCCTTCGCCTTTCTGTTTGGTTACATATATATTCGACTGCGGCAAATGATCGTATCTCACAAGGCAGGATCAGGACATGTTGTTGTATAGATGTTTTGTTGCACTTACTAATGAAGCTCAGCTAAGCTCTAGTAAAAATCTCCTGAATGTAGCTTCCTAGATACAAATAAAGCTCATTGTTTATATATTGCAGAACATATGATGCATATGTTGATCTATCCTCTTTTCACAAAAGCCTTCGTGCACAAAATGCAGGACTTAAAAGTGCCTATATGTTACTTACCAATCCAGAAGACATGTTATGTCAAACTTTATTACTCTACTCACCAGGAGCTGTCTCTAGCACATGAAAGGAACGTCAGTGTTACCTCTCAAACAAACTGTCCCCTTAAATCTGCAGAGAGATGGGTGTTATAGCTGCTTTATTATATTTTAAAAGCAAACTCAAGATCTATTTTTAATCGAAATGTAAATAGAATTTTACATTTATTTTAATTTTATTTATAGGCTTCATCTTAGACCGTGTCAGATTGATCCTTTTATTTATCATTTTCCCATCTCTCTTAACCTTTTTTTTCATTTTATCTTTCATCTTTCTCTCCCCACCAATCATCCCAGTTCAGCAAAAAATAACATTTGAACAAACATCGCCATCTAAAATATCAGAAACTGTCTTTGAGAAAAACACCAGGGGGCAGGCTTTGGCTTCACTGTTGGGGAGTAGTTGTGACATCCATCTTCATATAAAGTGTAGCGTGACAACACATAGTCTGATGAGCTGATTCTGAGATGTCATGACTTTTAGTATTTATTTCTATTTTCACCCGACTATTAGTGAGGATCTCAATCTAACAAAGTTGTGTCTTTATTTCATTCAACCAGCTGTTTGTTTTTATGTTATGACCACAAGAGCCTCAAAGAGGTGCTGTTGTGGCTTCAGGCCTTTCAGAGCAGAACATGTTTGGTTGTGGCTTTGGGAAAGATGATGGGTAATGCAATACAGAGCATGAGTGATTATTACAAAACAAAGAATAACAAGACAACAGAGATCGCAACAATAGAAGATGAAGAAGAAATTTCCATTGTTTGCCTTCAGAGATCAATCAGCCAATTATTGTGTTCACCACAAAGAGGATGTTTGGTGGGTGTGTGTTATCCAGGAAGTCACAAAGCTCAGCAATTAGAGGAGGATGCATTTTTTTAATGAGGATATCCTCTGCGCACAATCCTGTCATGTGATTGAGTTTAGCACAACAAGATTGAGGGAGCCGACTCTTTGACTCTTTAAATGGAGTCCAGAACTCTTGCTTTGATAGTTTAGATCAGGGAAAACTGAAAGAAACCGATGCTTTCTGCAAACTGGGTCCAATTTGTTCCTTAAATTTCTTCTGGGAATTTTATTTTCACAGTCACATACACATGTCAGTAACAATCTATGGTGTGGAAGGAGTTATAATACCCCCACCCGCTTCAATCAAACCATCAGAGCTTCCTAATAATAGGTGACCCACACGTTCATTAACGAGTGACTGCGAGGCTGCCGCTGTTAAATATTCATGAGTCCAGGTGATGGACTGGCACACGTTTCTGTGTGGCAGACGCTGAGCAGAAAAACAAGTGCAGTTGCCATGGTTTCTCTATGTGTTTGCCAGATGTTCTCTGTCTGAACACATGGAACTCCATGAGAATCAAAGTGCATCTTCACATGACACAAACCACATACTTTCACTTTGTTATCTCTCCCAGATAAGTCACAGACCACACATACATTCACAATAAAACGGAACTTGAGGGGCAAACATATGGCTGAGTCAGGTTTTTTACACATTCACAAGTTAACCTTATGTCACTGCACACATAGTGTTGTTCATGTGTTTCTATTTGATTTATTCTGACCTTCTGAACCCGACCTGAGCGAGCCCCCCCTTCAGGCCTGTCCCTGCAGTGAAGTCTTTTCTTACTATAGCAACAGAAATGGAAGAAATTAAGACCTATACATTCATTCATTCATTTAATTTCTGTCTTATTTTTGATATTCTGGATTTCTATGCATCTTAATTTCTTAATATCCCTCACATGTACTTTTTGCTTAAGTTTTCTCTAATTAAGTGCTTAATACTAACAGTAGCTGTAAAATCACTGAGGAAGACCTTCAATGCTTCTACATACAATGTATGTAGTTTCACATAGGTTTATTAGGCACACTTTACTAAAAGTGAGTCCAGTGCTCTCATAACAACCTCAAATCCTTGTGGCATGGATCCCACGAGGTGTAGGAACCTGGTACGTTTTAATATGATTACATATGTGTCAGTTGTACATTCTTGCTGTGATTCTCCCGTTGTAAACATTCTTACAGAAAAGCATAAGCACCAGTGTTTTTAATGAACAAAGATGGAAATGTGCATAAGACTGTATGTTACTTTAAAACTCTCCCAGGCTGAATATTTCAACTAAGCAGGATTAATTCCTGTGCCACTTTCTGTTCTGACTATTAGGATAGATATGAATTCTCTCTCTCTCTCACACACGTTTGTACTTCTATCTTAGTGTGGATAATACATTCCCTAGCCTCTTACCCTAATCTTAACCACCCAAACTGAATGCCCAACCTTAACTCTCACCCTTACCTAAACCAAATTCTAAACCTAACCCTAAAACAAAGTATTAACACTCAATCCTTCTGCAGGCTCTCACAAACGGATAAGTACAGGAACACACACACACACACACACACACACAAACATAGTGTTTTTCAGTCCAATGCTGCTCCCTGCTGGCCATAAATTATACAGCATGTTTACTCACCAACAGAGAACCAGAGACAGAACTAAGAGAAAAAGAAACCTTTTTTTAAACTTAATGAATGATCATAATAAAATCAAACATTCCTATTGGATATAAATACAGTTTAGATTCAATATATTTTACTTCCTTGTTTGATCTCAAATTCCTGGTTTTACCTCTTGTCCCACATATTTGCATACATACTGCCTCCAGATGGATTCACAGTCTCGTGCTTTGTAATTGGGAGCTCGTTGGCTTCACATTCTAAATCATGACTGGGCACAAAATCAGTGAAACCAAATTACTGTTCTCTGCTTTTCGTGCCTTTGTTTGTAAGAAGCAACTGTCTTGAAGACAAAAGTAAGCGAGCAGTAAGCCAAACACATCCAAACATTATAGGCTCATTCCAGGTCAGGTTTTAAAGAGTTGAGTTGAATTTTTGGGGTCAGACTTGATTGTTTGCCTGAGTGATAACTTCCCTAGACTCTCATTTCCTGCAAAGATCCACTGCTCTGCTTCATATCTTTCTTATCATGATAGATAGCTCACAAGATCCTCTTACGTGAATTCTGCCTCTGATATGTGTCTGTCAGCAGAACAAAGTTTCGTTTGTTACATCTTGTAACTGCCTCGTCATTCATAACATTTACTTTTTTGGCTTTTGGTTTTTTTTTCTAATTAAGAAAGTTTCTTGATGGCCATATACTTCTGATTATGTCAGTACAGCTCATGACTATTAACTTGACGAGTGGGCCTCCAAGGCAAAATGACTGACACTAAAAAACATAAAGTTCAAACAAATCATCTTACAGCCGACCGTTTTACATTTCCCAGGCCAGCCATTGGAATGGACAAGCAGAAGAGGTGGGAGGCCAGTCAGGAGTGACGCATGTGTCTCTCAAGGCAGTGTGGGAAAGAGACTTTTGGGTATCCATGTAGCCAAGCAGGTCAAGGGTCAGATGTCTGTGAGATTGTCTCCAAAAGGTCTTGTCAAAACAGAAGAGCTAATTGAAGAACAGATAAGACAGGTAAACATGCCTCTTAATCATCAAACTGCATAATGACTCATCATGAATCAAATGACTGTGTAATATGAGCTCTTACTGATTGACCATCAGATGAAAATGATTATCCAACGGCTGTTGAGTAACCTTCAAGCAGCTCACTGTTTGAGATCGCTTGTCTCGTCTCATTTCCAGCAGCAGCAGGACGCTGCTTTCAGTGAAAACAGTCTGAAAAACCCTGTGCACAGCATCCAGAAACATAAAGACACCAAGTAGAGTGCATACCTCCACAAGGGCCTTACAGCCCCTGTTTGAAACCACATTTAGGTTCACTGGATCCAAATTTTTATTTCTTTTTATGTCTCCTAAACCTGCCTGATTTTTTTCATCAAGATCTGAAAAATCTATTAAAAAAAAAGCGACTTGACTTTAAGGCGGTGAGGGGAACCAGAACCAATACATTGTGGGTGAATGAGCGATGATATGTCATACGTTCAGAAAAATACTGATTATTGCCACATTAAAGAAAAATGTATTAAAAATTATTAGAAAAAGCAAGTCAAGGTGGAGACTGCTTCCATATGATGATTTTGAAAAGTTCTACACAAGAAAAAACAATAACCACCACTTTTAAATTATAAAGAGTCTAACTTGCTGCAACACAGTGTTGTTGTAAGTCATCACTGTCTTTATAAGTTGTGTGGGACCACGCTATCACCTTTTCTGAAAGCCCTGCCCACAGGGGGTATCTCAGTGTTTGACCTCTGACCTCTGCCATGGTTGTCTTAGGTTGTGCCTGATGTAGACCCCCACATAGCTCCTGGCTCGACTGGGTGGTCGGTACAGTACTAACACTAACACGTACGATCCCGGCCTGACAGGCCAGATACTGGAGCAATACTCCCTGCAGTTTAAAAAGCGCTGAGAACTAGACAAGGACGATTGGATGTTCATCCTTGTCGATTCGGAACGTTGCAGCGAGAGACAGATAGATAGAGATAGAGTGTGAAAATGCAACATATGGTCAATCTCCTGTGCCTCGGGACCCATCTCCTGCCAAAGATCTCCAAGACCTTGAGCTGAACTTACAGATGTGTATTTTTCTTCCCTCTTTGCCTGTTTATCTGAATATAAATACTTAAGTGATGCACAAGCTGCTTTGAACTTTACATGAGGGGAACAATCTCTACACAAAGTAGAATAAAAAGAGAGTTGTAAAACCTGTATGTTCTACAGAATAACTAAAAGGACGCTCACAGGTTGCACATACCGCGACCAAAGCCAACACCCCATCTCGCCATGTCACAGAAAGAGTAAAAACAAACATTTTTGGATCTGTGTATTTATCTGCATCTGCAGGCAGGCAGACAAAAAGGGAGAAAGGAAGGAAGGCCGACATGAAAGTAGATAGACAGTTAGACAGTACTTTACAGTTTGCCATTAACCCATTCAGACACATTCATACAGTGCATCTATGGGCAGCACTTTAGGAAGGTGCCTGGACTGGTGGACAGAAGACAGACAGGCAGACAGATAGAAGAAAAAAGGAAGGAGGGAAGGAAGGCAAACAGACAGACAGCAATGAAAACATAACCTCCTTGACAGGAAGGTAATTATTGACTGTGGGAAAAAGAGATAAGATAAGCTGAATTCTATCAACTATAAAATCTGACTCTAAACATTTGAACAATATCTCATTTTTATTTCAAAAAAAACATTAAGTCTAAAAGTACATGTTTGTGAGGGACCACCCGCAGCAGCAGCCGAGCTCTGAAATGATGTGTAACTGAGTTAAGTAAACAACATCCAGCTAATCTTCCCTGACAGCTCAGAGCATCTTTCATTCCCCAGCTCCTAAGATTCTCACAGCGCCGCGGACCAAGTGTCCGGCCTACCAACGTCAGCAATCTCAGGAGCCCCGCACCCCTGCTTTCTGTCTCCACTGTTTTCCAGGGGTCAAAGTTCAGACCTCTCACTGGGCCCTGTTTATCACAGGAGGGGTTGTGTGACCAAGGCAGAGGGTTAGAGGGGTGGGTGGGTGGCAGGGAGCCGAGGTTGTTTTCAAGTGATCACCTCCAGGCTTGCTCCCAGCTGGAGTCAGTGGCCCATTGGGGAGAGCATGGTGAAGAGGACATGATATAAAAAAGAGTGGAGGGACCAGGCAGCACAGACAGAAAGTAGCAGCTTTCATTAACTCCGATCAAATCAACGTGTAATATTCACAAGATCAGAAAAAACAACGTTGCATATACAGCGTTCATCTCTGACCTGTAATTTTTATATATACCGACAGAGAAGTCACCATGGCACTGCTGCTGAATTACTGGATGTGTTTGGTTGCTCTATCATTGACCGTGACCACGAGCCAAGCTTTGAGAAGGTAAGAAATGCATTTACCTTTAATTTAAAGAGAGAACGCATTATACCAGGAAGGATTTACTGTTTAATTGCATTCGCTAAGGAGAAAACATGCTACAGCAAAGTAGTTAAAGCAAACAACAAAACAATTGCGGACTGGAAAACAAGTGTGTTATATTGGTTCATTATAAAAGCTAATGTTGTCAGCCTTGGTAGATGTGTCTTGGTTTATTTTTCCGGCCAGGTGCTGACAGCTTAAAGGCTTGTTGTTTTACTGAGATGATGGCCAGACATACTGTATATATCCAATATGGTATTTCTTCAGAAATCCGCTCCAAAGTTCTCCTTGGGATGGAATTTGTTTAAGTTGCCTGAGGATGTGTTGTGCTGCTCACTCGTCTCCAGAGTCACCCTGAAGAAGATGCCATCCATCAGAGAGACTCTGTGGGAGATGGGTGTCTCTGCAGAGCAGGTGTTGACTGAGCTGGCCCAGAAGAGCACAGTAGACAGCAACAACAATGGGACTGTTCCCACACCTCTAACCAACTACTTGGATGTAAGACACATTTGGGTGTTTTAAATTGTGCTGCATGTCTTATTTAAAGCTTATTATGAATGTGTTGGATTCGTAGAGGATTCTGAAGCTCGCAGATGACAGGAAATCTAGTCAAAACAGCTGGATTTGAGGTTCTACTCTTGAAGACAAAAACAGACTTTGTTTTCAAAGGTTGAAGCGGCGATGCATCCAAGAGGCTTCATCACCTCTCTTGGATGACAGTCAAAACGTCTTAAAGAGTAAAGCTGCAGAGCCGGCTGCCTTTGAATTGGCGCTTCAAAGTATTCACTTGAGTTATTCCCTCCGTGACTTATTACATACCCTCAAGTTACACATGTACATTATCGCAGACTGAAAAGAGGTTTAGGAGAAACAGCATTAAAAGGTCATTGGTTTGGCAAAGTCAGAAATGATATCATACTTTACTCTGTCTGTCTGTTTATTCCCAACAGACTCAATACTTTGGGGAAATCAGTATCGGCTCCCCGGCCCAGCTGTTCAACGTAGTATTTGACACAGGCTCAGCCAACCTGTGGGTGCCCTCACACAGCTGCTCGCCTTTCTCCACTGCCTGTTGTAAGTGTCTATGTGAACACACACAAGCAGGAAAAATCACCTGAAGCAATAATAGATGTATATATATATATATATATATTGTAATCATAATGTTTATGTTACTGTTCTGGGTCACTGTCACTGCTCTCACAGCATCAGTTTCAGCCACAGCAGACAGCTGTTTTCAACTGGACACTAATGTTTCCCTCAGGATTTAGTAGAGAACACAAACAGCTAAAAAAGAGTGAATATTTGACTTATATTTGTTAACGAGCCAGAGAAACGTCTCCAGCTGAACGATAATGTTGCTCCCAAAATACTGACGTATCAATACGTCTACTTCTACCGATGACTAAAGGCAATCAAGCTTTTGCAGCACAGGCCCAATAACTCTGCCATAACTGAAATCATTCCAAAAATCATTCTTAAAAAAAAAAAAAAAAAGCTTTAATCTTAATTTAATTTAATTTATAATTTTTCCTTTTTTGTTTGTGTTTTACCCTCTAGTGAAGCACTTTTTAACTTTGTTAAAAAAATAGCTTGACAAAAAACCGTATTATTATTATATTATTATTTTAATAATCAGTAAGCAAGTGAAGTTACTAGTGTCAAGATACAGCAGTGTTGTGCTCACAATTTGTTTCTGCTGCCCTCAAGTGGTCAATGCATCTGTTAATGCATGTATAAAAAGTAAACAGGATTTTATTTTCATATAAATTAGATGTTGAAGAAGACATTGTTCAATAAAGTTTCCACATACATGGTGGTTTTATGACTCAAATGAATTTTGAACTTTTAGTTACTCACAACAGGTACGATGCCTCCAAGTCTTGGACCTATGTTGAGAATGGAACCGGATTTTCCATCCAGTACGCCTCAGGAAATATTAGGGGATTTCTGAGCGAAGACGTGGTCGTGGTGAGTTTGAAATCAATGACTTGTGAAAATAGGTGGTTCCTCTTTAGAAATGCTTGAACTTCCTCTTGCACGTTAAACTTTTGAACCTCTGCTGCTTTTCTTCCTGCAGGTTGGTGGGATTCCTGTAGTGCAGGTGTTTGCTGAGGCCACCTCTTTGTCTGCCATGCCCTTCATCTTCGCCAAGTTCGACGGAGTCCTGGGGATGGGTTACCCCAACTCGGCCATCGATGGCATCACACCAGTGTTTGATCGCATCATGTCTCAGCATGTCCTCAAGGAGGAGGTCTTCTCTGTCTACTACAGCAGGTGGGCTGAACTCAGGCAACTTGGCTCCTCTAGTTTCTGTTTTGTATGGAATCGCAGATGAGAAAGATAGTTTTCATTTAAGAAATAGAAGACATAAAAAGTGATTAGTATAAAAACAGACTTTAGGGGGAGTAGGGGAATAGACTAACATTGTGTTGTCTGAACCTTTGTCAAGTTTAGTTTTTGATCTAAGTGGTAGACCATTGTAATAAAGAGTTATCTGGATCTGAAAGAGACAAGAGGGTGTTTTGAGAAAATAGAAAAATGTTTGTCTATTTCCTAACACTTCTTTTAATCCGTGTTGATTTAATAAGCTCAATTAGTTCAGAGGAAACTGAGAATAAAAGATGAATATTTTCTTTCCCAAGAGAAGCATCAAAACAATGAGAGGATGCTGAAGGAGCATGTTGATGAAAGTCACAGCTTTAGAATCCACAGTGAGCGTATGTGATTTTTTTTGGAATGTTTTCAGGGACCCAAAACACTCCCCTGGTGGAGAGCTGGTCCTCGGGGGCACCGACCCAAACTACTACACAGGAAACTTCAACTACATGCACACGAGGGAGATGGGCAAATGGGAAGTCACCATGAAAGGGTAAGATCATCACTTTGTGTGTGTGTGTGTGTGTGTGTGTGCGTGAGTGTGTCGGAAATGCCTGGTTTATTGTTTTATTTTCAACCTCTCTCATGCTGTCAGTGTGTCTGTGGGGACGGAGATGATGTTTTGTGCAGAGGGCTGCACAGCTGTAATCGACACTGGCTCCTCCTACATCACGGGCCCTGCCTCCTCTGTGTCTGTGTTGATGAAAACCATCGGAGCACAGCTGGATGAAAGTGGAGTAAGTTCTTACACATGCAACATGGTTTCCCACAAAAACATTGGGCTGTAAAAAAATCAGTACCCGTCATCTCCCATTGCTCTGTGTTGTTCATCAGTACAAAGTCAACTGTGACATTGTCAAGACGTTGCCCAGTGTCACTTTCCACCTGGGTGGTCAGGAGTACTCACTCACTCAGGAGGATTACATCTTGTGGGTAAGCATGACCAATACTTTTTTTGAAATGTAACAAAACTCGATACCATTTTCAGGTTCTTTACATTAGATATAGCCATTTCATTTAGCTTTACACTATTTGACATTCAAGGTGAGAAAGTATGCTCTTTACTGCATAATTATCTGACAGTTTATCAATATAAGATGCTCCGCACCCCGCACAGATGTTTTCGGGTTGTGTGGGTCATTAGATCAGGTGAATGGTGCTGGTATTTTAGCTTTCTGCACTTGAACAAATGAGAAATTCATAACTTGACTGACCACAAAGCCAGAGGAGGCCCTGAGGCACCGAAAAAAATCTTATCTTTGATCTCGGTTTACTAGATAAAAACCAAATTAAAATATTTCCGGACCTTTGGGCTACACAATTTAACTTGGTGAAAGGGGACATGTGTACTTAGCAAGTACATTTATTTTTAATTATCTAAGAAGATTTTTCTGATAAATCGTCGGTACTTTCTCAAGCTTAATTTTGGATGTGCAAGTGTTATGTATCGCAGTTTTTATTTGAGCTGAATAATTCTTTCACCTCTGTAAATGTTAATGCTACATTGGCTGAATATATTAAAACCGTTCTTCGTGTCAACAGCAATCACAGATAGAGGGGGATGTCTGCACCGTGACATTCAGGGGCTTGGATGTGCCGCCCCCTACAGGCCCCATTTGGATCCTGGGGGCCAACTTCATTGCCCGTTACTACACTGAGTTTGACCGTCGCAACAATCGGATAGGCTTTGCTACCGCAGTCTGACAGGAAGTTAAACATCAGTAGAGCTAGTTTTTCTTCTTCACAATTTTTGCTGCTATCTCCCAATGTTTTATGGATACTTCCAGTTCTCCCTTCCTCTGCACTGCCATAATCAAAATGAATCTGTTTTATAAAACGGAAAAGCGTGCACACAAAGGAAATCATTATCCTCACATTTCTTGCAAGCCCTGTTCTCCCTTTGTACCCGTTGCACTGAACATCTTTTGTCTTTATTTATAATCATATACCAGAAAATATGTGTGGATCTGCTGATTATCAACATACGGCAGCAGTAGAAATGCATATCTGTATTGTACTGACGTAACAAGAATAAACTTGTTTACTGGGACCTCAATTCACATCTGACTCCATTAAAGACTGCATTGTATCCTTCCAAGTCTGTCAAATGCAACTGTGACCATGTGAAAGTCAAGGCTTAAGTTGAAAACAGATTGCTCTAGCAGGATTAAGCTGCAACACCAGAGCAGTCGTATAAATATTTGTCATTGTTAGAGGATGACGGTGCATAAATATTTCTACTTTGGGTTAAAAAGGTAAAACAATCAGAAAACATGTTTGCTGTGTTTTGGAGTCACATGTGTTGCACAGTTTAATGTGAAACCTCACTTTTCTACAACCAAAGTTGCCTCTGGCCAGCATGGCTTTATCATCAGTAACCAACAGTTACAGCAGGAGCGAGTGGCTGATATAATGCCACAATTACATTTTCCTAATTCAATCACCCTTGTTCATGTTTTCTGTACAGCTTGTGATCTCTGACACATGATATTTTCTTTTCTGTGGCAAAAAGAGTTATTTTTAGTGTGAAAAAAAAAGAAAAGAAAATCATTCTTTCACGAAGGAAGCCATGGAGCTGAAATCCCATTTTTAGTATCAACAGAAAAACCTCGTCAGGAGTAAACACGACAAAGACGGGTTCTGCTTACATAGTTGGACACAGATAACGAAACAGTAAAAGCATATTCATCAGACGATATTGTCAGATTATTTTTGTCTCTTCTTCTCAGGAAAGCCATCTCGTGCTGCGGGGATGTTATGGGTCCTCACTCGCACTTCCACGAATTGTCTGCTTTGAATTTTATCTATTGGTTGTCATTAATACACTGACCTGATGCAGATGTTTCATAAGATATATTACTTATGTTTTCTGACAAGCAGAATTTATGCTTTGACTCTTGAACAATCGCCCGCTGTTGCTTAACAAAACCACAAATTAAAACTGGCTGTTGTTTGAGCAGATGGTTACAACAAATGGCTTTTATATTGATATCATTGATGTCAAATTTGATCATTTCAAGTTGGGGGATTCTGTATAGTTTACTGTTTTCTACATTAAAGCAATCGGTCAATAAAGGACATGATATCTTTCACCTCATCAGTACAAAGCTACAGTCTCAAGATGTCAAGAGAGGAAATGTTGGGATCTTGAAACACTGCTGACAGACCAGAAATTCTTATCTCTCCCCCAGTAATTCTGGCATTTTTATCTTAAAATATATATAATTTAAGATATGAGTCACCGTGCAGTAGCAAAAGGTTTTATTCATTCTTCCCAGGTTAAATACACAAAATATTAAAAGAAAGTGAAAGAGAATATCCTGGATATGCACCAGAATTTTAACCATGTGTCTTGGCTCACGTCCCATCCTTTCATTAATCCATTCTGTAGTTTGTATGTCATGCTGCCGACAAACAGACAAACAAACAGGGGTGACGTTGATGTATCAGTCATATGCTGGATTGCATGTCACCAATTCAGATTTGAACATTTACCAACACTGCAGAGTCTCATCGCTTCTGCTTCATTTGTGCATGTGCGCGTGTCGGGGCTCATTTTCCGCTGTGATACTTTGGACAAAAAAACAAAGTCTGTTGACTCTGTGTCTATTCAGTTTTTTCCTCCTCTTCCTCACCTCTCCAGTAGTTCCCTCTCTCATGGTGTCTCATTTGTCCTCCGCTTCTCTTCCTGCTCCTGTCCTGGTCATAAAAAGCATTTGTCTATGTAAGTGTATTTTGGAATCAGTCTCACTCAGCTATGAAGATTTACACACAGCAGCTATAATCATATGTCACGTGTACGTAGGAAATTTTCACAAGTATCTTTGAAAAATGTCTTAGAGTCAGACAGACAGGCAAGTGATTCTTCCGTCCTGACTCATCAACAGAAACAGGAGATGACTCTTCCTCCACCTTTCCTGCGCCTCATTAACTTCATCTTTTATTCTTTTTTAAAGCTTCAATTCATGGTCTTCAGGTGTTGCCTCAGTGAATTAGCTGGCTAGCTACCACCATGCCTAAAAAGATAAAACTCACTTTCTTTTTTATGCTCACATAAGTGTGCCAAGTATCGTGATGCAGAGATGACTCAGAATATACTTGCACTTTTGATTAGTGGTGTATTATTTTCACAGGCTTTAATGTGAGATCAAAATGAGAGATGATTTATTTTATATATTATTATTCAATATTACTTTTTTGTGAGATCTATTCATAAAACATTCAAGTGCTGTAGCCTCAGATGCCTACGCCTAATAACAACACTACCGACCATACAGCGCATATCACATATTTAATGATCATATATTTGTGCATTTTGGGAAATACCCTACTGCATATTTCTGTCCTGAACTAGATAAGAACATCAATGCCACCCTTTGTCCAAATCAAGATGAATGATTGATTGATGGTTAAAGCGCCTCACTATGTCCAAAATTATAGACATCTGCCAAACAGTATCTCCATTATAAACATAATTATATCCAACAAATGCTCCCTCACAATTTATCACTTGAGGTCGCTTAGGTCAAGACCATAAAGACAGACAACGTGTCTCCTCTTGCTCTTGATGTACAAAAATGTCTGCACAGTAATGAATGAGGTGTGGAGCTGCAGTATCAAGGTACCAATACATGCAACCAATCACAAATCAGTCTCAGCTGTCAATCTTGATGTTTCACCCAGTTTTCATAACATCAAATAACTTCTTAAAACCAAACTAATACATCTAATCACTAGAATGACAAAAAACAACTTTCAGAAAAAATAATCAACACATGCTTGCATGTCCCATGTACTAATATGGTGGAGCAGAATTCATTAACTATACTGCAGCCAGCCACCAGGGGGTGATAAAGGATGATTTGGCTTCACTTTTGGGAAGCTGTGATGCCATTAATTTTTATATCCAATCTATGATCAACAGGCTTTAACATCACATTGTAGTGCATTGGATGCCCCTTAAGCATCTTCTCTCAAGATGGAGAAGTAAAACATTGTTAATTAATGGAGCGTTACTCTTATGGCAGCAGAGTCAGCAGGAGGTGGTCCTGTCTGCAGTTAGGTCGGTATCTCATTAAAACTGTGTTTAAGGCAGCTGAAGTGTGTGAACCTTTATTTCAGATTCTTCACATTGTTTTATTGGCCCAACACCTGTTTGCTATTGTATGGGCTGTGTGCATCTATTAAAAGCTGTGGTCAGGTTTAGGGGACAGAAAAACTGTGGTGTGGTTTAATGAAGGGAAAGTTCACTGTGACAAACCATCATGCATTAATTTTCATTGCCAAAGATATTTTTTTAATCTAGTACAATTAAAAAGTGATGCTAAAGGCCTGTCCATCACTATGATAACTTAAAATACCGCCAATGGGGTCCTGACCATATTTGACATCATGCACAAGACTATAGCTTCTAACATGTGGTTTGTTTCGAATGTTCAATAGCTAGTTTAGAGCCTAGAGTTACATTTACGAGTGGATATGTGCAGGATTGATCTAAATTCATCCGAAGCCAAGCAAATCTGTTTCTCTATGCTACACTAAGCTAATGTGACTGCAGCTTTTTCCATCTGAATCCTCCTAAGAAAACAAATGAGATCATTTTCTTAATATTATTGCAATTGAAATTCAGTGTATAGATGCACTGAGATTTAATGTTACTACACAGGCATTTTATTGCAGTGTTAATTATCAGCAGTATCTGGGGAGTTGCAGGGGAAATTCCAGAAATGTCAGCAATGACACAAGTAGCAGTGCTAGAAATACTATAACAGTTAATGTGAAACAGATGGACAGTGACTGTTGAAATGTTCCAGTCGAGATTTCTATTGTAGTACTAACTTTTGTCATTTTTTAAACATAATACTCCCACCTAGACCTTTTGGTACAGGCTAAAAATGGAGCCACATTACATATATATGTATTTTTGAATGGCCCAAATAATTTCCTAAAAGCAGCTCTGCAATAATTGTGCCTTTGTATGGGACTATTTTTTTATTAGAGGATTAATACACATTTGATTCTGTAATGAGTAGCAGGTGGTGAATAACACGATATATCAGACTCTGGGCAGACGACTCTTGTTAATGGGATGTATTCATTATTGTCTTTCATGGTCAATGATTTGTTGACTTAAAAAATATTATAGCAATACCACAGTGCAAGAAAAAAACTCCTCCATTCAAGGACAGATGTTGCAAAAGTATTTTCAGCAGAATTTACTTATAAAGAAGACACAATATTATATTATTTTAACATTTCAGTTTATGGCAACTTCAGGTCTTTGTGCAATTTCTGCTTTAGAGTTTGTGCCTCTCTACCAGCTTTTTAAGTGTCAAATTCATGAGTAAATGTATATATATATAGTTTAAAGTGTGTATGTGATTTTGCATTTCTGCAAATATCAAACAATTTCTAATAATTACATTTTGTAATGTTTAAATAAATAAATACAATCAAAAATATATTACATATCATTATCGTTGATGCTGTAACATGTGAGCAGCATTGTAATGTGTCTGCTGATTGAGACTGAGCTCATTTTAGTTGCTCTTCATGTTTTGGGGTAAACTGATTTCCAGCAACGCATTATATTTTATTTGATTATCAATATGTTTTGTGGTTTGGGTCAGTACTGTACTTGAGTGCATGTGCCCAGTTTCAATTTCCTACCACTGATTCAATTCTAAACTGAAAAAAATACATTCCACAGTATGAGACCAATTAATGATTAAGATACATGAGTTAGTGATGTCAAGCGTAGGAATGTGTTCGCAATACAAAGTGTAAGAAGTCGCTTCCTGTCTTAATAGATCCCAGGCCTAATGTTTTTTCTTTCTCTCTGCTGGAGTCTAACTAAATGAATAAATCAGTGAATAAATTGAGCAGCATGCGTCCAACTACGCATCCTATCCTTGAGCATTCCGTGCATCTGATTTTTCTTGCTTGCTTTCCCTCAAATGGATCCCGTCAATCACAGCAGTAATTCTCCAGAAGAAAGCGAGTGCATGGCCCCTAATCACAATTGTTATTCTGAGAGTTTGTGTGACAAACAGCATTTTAAAAGGACGTGGCTTCAAGTCATAGAGTTTCAAGAATAACAACAGATGTTACCACCACCGTATTGAAGCTCTAATAAATCCTTTTATTCACATTTCCTTTTTTAGAAAAATAACCTTGAGGGGTCTCTTGCTCTTGTATCTTAAACAAAAATAAATGATCCTGTTAATCTATAGTCTAAAAACCAATTTGTTATAACACATCTGCAGAGACCAGTACACCAAATCTTGTCAAACAGAAGACAGAAGGGAGGTCTTTAAAAAGGGCTGTCTGTCAGCTGAGACAGTTAGTCTTGGTTTGAACTCACTCTGTGCAGGAGGAGCACATCAGGCAATGCTTTGAAAAACAGCGCCGCATGACGAAGTGTCAAATTTACTTAACAGTAAATTCCTTTCTCTGGAGCGGGATTGAATATATGAAAAGGATCTCTTTGCTTCAATGTGTGTGACAGAGGAGTCTGGTGTTTTCCATTGTCAAACACGTACCAGATGACCATCCTTGTGTCAACCCTGATTCAGAGCAAAGCGAAGGTAGGTGAGAAATTTTCTATAACTATCACAAGAAAAGTCCAAGGCTGCTGCAAGACAAGAAAAGGGCATGCAAGAGTTGTTCTGAAGTGTGAAGTTTGATGCGTGATCCTGCAGTTTGCTGACCTACATAGATCATAGCAGCATAGAGAAAACAACTCATGTGATAGGTGACATTTGCATCATGTGTTCCTGCATTTGCCACATACCAGTCACATCAAAAGTTTTATTAGATTACATTAATTTGATTATGTGTCATCATTAGTTATTTAGTAAAACTTGTGGCTGGCATGATAGTCTTTCAGTTCACACATAGCTTCTTGTTTTATTTTGAAATCTCTTTTTATTTTAATATACTTTTTTTATTTGCTTAAATAGTTCGCTAAAACACATAATGGCGCAGGGTGTTTTTCCTCTCCTTCAGAACTTGGCAATCAGTCTGCATGCACAGACTGAACAACTTAGATTCATGGTAAATCATGACACACAAACTACGGGAACTGTAGAGTTAAACTGTGCAGCTCAGCTTTACAAGAGGAACAGACGAAATATGAAAATAGTCCTTCTCGTTTCTAACGGCTTTAAACTGTCCTTTATATCTTTATATATCTAGATCTCCGAGGTAGACCAGTCAACAATAAATCTTTTTTTTTTTTTAATCGTTTCAGCTTAGTGTTTCTCTGGCATCTGTCTGGGCTGTTAGTTGTAAAAGCTGCATCGAACTCCGGTCAAGTGACTCAAGGAGTTGATTATGAAGGAATACCTTTCCACTGCAGACATATTGCCTGCAGTGTGAGAAACATGTGCTTGTCACCATGTTTTAAATCCTGAGTAGAAGGATTAGGTTTCATCTGGGGCCATTTTACTGTTACAGTTGCCAAAAGGTGCTTGGTAGCAGGCATCACTGGCTACAGGAGGAGTCTATGCATGTTGCCTTCTCAGGCCAAATTTCCATGGTAGAGGACCATAGCTGGAATTTATCTTACACCAGGCTGGGTTCCTCTGAGGTCAGGCACAGTTAAACATCTGTCACTGGTAATATCGGAGGAAAAAGGCGCTGTACACGTTAGACTCAATCTGAAACCCGATACTTTGTCAGGACCCGAGTTGAGAAACAGAAATGTTGTGCACAATTGATGTGCAGGGGTGGAGAGACAGCATTGTTTCTATCTTTTCCCATGACATGGACCACTAGAATTTTGGACGGAAATGCACAAATTGCTCAAATGCCTTTTGTTACGGTGTAAATCAAGAGGAAACTCCACTACGGTTTACTTTGAACTTGATTTTCCTTTTCAAATAACTTATAAGAGGAGAGAAAGGAAGAAAGCTCTCTTACGAAGGGAATATATCACAATTTGGGAGGGAGTGCTGAATCGGAGCGACACTGCTATGTGGATTACTTTCATGTTGACATGGTTGAGGTCAGGATGCCAAAATCAGCTCTTAATGTTTCCCTGGTTGAATTGGTGATTGAGAGTATTCTTCATCTTTCTATTTTATGTATCACAATCTTCCCTTTGAGTGACTTCATGCCTGGACTCTGCATTATTATTTCATGTTTTATTTTGAAATTACTTTCCTTGCACATCTATTCATTTACTTCCTGTCTTTGTTATTTTTCCCGCTTCTGTGATGGTCTGCCCCGCCCTAATTAGTTTCACCTGTGTCCTATTGTCTTCCCCTAGGGTATTTAATGCTCTGGATTCCCTTCACACTTTGTCATTTTGTCTCTTTGGTTTCTTGCATTTGTTCCTGACTTCTTCCCCATGTGTTTTGTGACCTTAGTTTTGGTTTGCCAGAGTTTGTACTTCCTCAGTTTTTGCTTGCCTACTTGTTCTGTTGTTTTCATCTTCACATGAACCACTTTTCTCATATTAATTGTATTGTCACTCCATGCTGCCTGCTATCACGTGTGTGGGGAGTGCACTTGGGTCCAAACCACGAATCTTGACAGTACCAACCGACCATTTGGACGCAGCAGGCGCTTTGTTTAATTGAACTCTGTGATTTGTGTTATAAGCTGCATAATGGTGGAGGGGTGGAGGTGCCTGAGTAAGGAGGACAGTCTAGTAGGACTGACATTGGCATGTAACTTGTCCAGAAAGCTGTGAGTTCATTGCTTTAGTGGCTTAAGGATTTTTTTAAACATCCCTGCTAACTTGATTTCAGCATGCCAGTCTCGTGTTTTTTAGCCACCCCTTTTTCTCCCAGCTGATAAGCCACCAGCCTGCTTCTGAGTCAGCTATCCTGCAGCCAGTGCTCCAGCTAGGCTTCAGTCTGTTAGCCAGCAGCATGTTCCATTGTCTGCTGAACTGCTGCCAGCTTTTGAGCAACTAACCTGCAGCCTGGATCCTATCGGCTAGTCCCAGGCCCTCAAGACTCCATCCTATTTCCCAACCTGCATATAACTCAATAAGCTGCTAGTCTCCACTCTACATTCCGAGTAAGCTAGCCTCAGGTCTGCTTGCCTCCAGCATGATAACCACCATAATGCTAGCCTTATGCATGCACCTAAACCTGCAAGCCTTCATCATGCTAGCAACCAGCATACGGGCCTACAGCCAGCCTCCCATTCTACTAGCCTCCAATCTGCACCCAAATTGGCTAGCATCTTTCCTAGATCTTCTTCTGAGCCCTGCTACCAAGATGACCAACTTCCTGACCCTGAGGACCTTGAGCAGGCTTATCCCCCAAGACACCTGTGGACTTTAGCTTCTAGAAAGAAGCTTGGGTCACAGAGAGGTTGATTGGTCAAGCTGCACAGCCCCACAGAGACTCAGCTGTCCAGCACTACAGGTGCTGAGCTACCCAAAAATGTATTTTCACACAACAGGGCTACATTGTGAAATAGTTCTCAACATCCAATCTTCTCCAGTGTCAGGGGTCTTGGCCAACATCCAGCACACTCCTGTATTAGCCAAAACTAAGCTTGATCCTGATCCCAGTTGACACCAACTCCTGATCACCAGTTGGTGGTATGGTTGACACCTGCCCCTGGTTTCCAATTTTTCAATTGTCTGGCCATAACCTACTCCTTGTTCCCAGTTGGTAGCCCAGACAACACCTGCTCCAGATCTTCAGATACCAGCTCCGCACTTTGAGTGGACAGTCCCTGCTGACAAGCAGCCAGACTGGTCAACAGATGCATCTCCACCTGACCCCACCCGGCTCTGCAATCCAGCCTGCACTAACCTGGGGTTGAATCCTCTGGTGCCAGCTGCCTTTCTGGACCTTCAGTCTTGCCGATATCCACCAGAGGCAAAACTGGTCTCCTGCTGGTCCTTGAGAGAGTTTCTGTGTTCCCTGTCAGCCTCATGTTTAACCTTTCGGAGAGGTCCTGCCTTCACCGGCCTGAGAAGTTCATCCTGTTTTCCTGGCATCTGGGCCATCCACAGAGGGTCCTATGGTCGGTCCCTGTTCTGTTCCCTCATCTTGCGTGCTGAGGTCTCTTATTCCATCCCTGCCCTGCCCTCTGTGGGCATCCACCAGAGATTTCGAACTTTGCCCTTGTCTAGTCCTCCTGGTATTCCCCTGAGTTCCCCGCCATATTTCTCTCCTCCCTGTTCACTGGCCCCTGTTCATTATTTCCAGCTTTATTTTGACATTACTGTCCTTGTATGTCTTTTGTGGTTTACTTCCTTTTTTGATTTTTTCCCCTACTTTGTTATTGTCTGCCTGCCCAGCTTCGTGTCACCTAAGTCCTATTGTCTTCCCCTTACTAGAAAATAGAGGCCCCTGAATCCCCTTTCACTCTTTGTCAGTTTGTCTAAGTTTCATGCATTTGTTCATGAGATTTTCACGTCTTCTGCTATTTTGGATAGCCAGAATTTAGACTTTCTGATTTTGTTTCCCCTGTTTGTTTTTAGGCCATCTGCACAAAGACCGGGTTTTATTATATTAGAAGTATCTTCACTGCACCTGCCTTCCTTCAAAAATCATTGACTCTTGACATTATGATACATTATCTACTTGAGTGATGTCAGAGTACTTCTAATGTGATAACTGGTATTGAATGTAAACAGATTTGTGTCCAACCCCCCTTGGAGAGTTGAATGTAAAGATAATGTATGATTGTTTCAGTTGCAGGTAAAGTGTCTGTGTGTGCTTATGTTCCTGAGCTTCCCTCTGAATATGGCTGAGGTCCCTGGTCCATGCAGACACTCCATCACTAGGGAGCACCTGCTTACAGTCAGGAACCTGGTATGTGTTGAAACAACATCAGAAACAGCTGTTGAAATAGTAGAAATGTCGATCCCACTACAAAACTTTTGTTGTTTCTGCAGATGGATAACCAGTTGAGAAGTGGTTGTTCGATAACCTACACATTCATAGAACGGAGAAATTTGGTAAGGTAACATTTGTTTATTGTTACGGTTTCCTTAATGAACCTTAACTTCAAACTTTCCACTAACTGCCTTGTGGTTTTATGTTTATTACCTTGTGGTGTGATTTTACACAGAGCAAATGTTGCTTCGTAAAAGCTGCTTTACCATGGATCCTGGAGCTTCTCACCACCCACTTCAAATATAACCGGGGGTCAGTCAATGATGGCTACGTTCAGTCCCTTAGAGCGCTCATCCTCAACATCTATTCTCAGAAATGTGTGCCACAGATTAATGAAGAGGTTGAAGTGAGTATATGCATTTATGTGTTGTACTTGTATCTCATTTCATGCGGGTGAAGGAATACATTTTCATAAATATAAAACATCAAATACAAATATGTGATATGAGGAACTGCCCAGCATGAAAAGATAAATCTGCAATACTTGTGAAAATATTTAAGGTATGTTAAATGGAATGTACCACAGGATAAGCCAGAGAGTTTCGAGACGCTGTACAGAGGGTCTCCTTCAGAGGCACTGCAGAGGGCTTCAGAGGTGCTGTCTGTTTACTGGGAGCTGATCACAACCAGCAATGCACCAGTGGACTGGAGATGCCAGCACGAATACACAGAAACCTTTGGCTCTACCACAGAGCTATTCACAGAGTCACCCGCACATTTTACAGGTGGGAATCTCAATCTTCTGGAAAGTCCTGTGATGAATTATGCAGATGTCTGGAGCTATTGAGATCACAGATTTCCTGTTCTTTTCTACAGACAGTTATGGTAGGAAGTCAGTGAAGGCCTCTCAGAGAAGACCGGTCAAAGACCTGTACAAGCTTGGCTTCATCATTGCCTCCATTTGCGGAGGACTGCTATTCATACTCATGCTCTACTGTCTCATCTCACACAAGGTACTGGTGCTTCTGATTTGTTAATTTCCTACATCACATGTGCCGTAATAAAGTTAAGCATTCCAGTCAGTAGGTCTTGGCAGCCATGTACCAGCTCCCCATATTTGTCTCTATTCATTAACTCATATGATCTCATCATTATTGGAGATTAAACAACTGTAATTTATTTTGTAAATGAATGATGTGGCAACCACAGTGCTTTTATATCCCATTAAAACACAAACAGACAAAAAAGGTGTAATAATGGCTAAACAACCCCATAAAATGAAGGCAATGAGACAGTACCAGTTTAAGTAATCCTGGTAAAAACATAGCATCATCTCTGGAGAACAATAATAAGCTAACAGGTCTGTTAAAGTGACAGTGTTTTAAAGGGAGCAAAAAAGCAAAGACACCAATGTCGTTAACTACAACCCAGCCTTGGTTTATGGCATGCTTCTTTTACATTTTATCTGTGGGACAAATCAAACATGGCCACATAGGAACCAGCCCCTTCTTTACTGGCGAATGAAAGTTGCAAAGAAATTGTGAATGGTTTTATTTTTTTAAGGGAAATCTAAAATTCTGGTGTGGTGGTAAACAAAGTTGTTCTGTGGCTGCATTTACTGTTCACTTTGTTAAGTTCGATAAACTGCATTTGATCCTTAAATCCTCATTTAGAAATCGTGTTATGCATCTGACCTAGATATATGTTGAGCATTGATTTGTTGCAGAACAATGCTCACAGACTGACTAATTCTGAGGTCAGCGCTTTGATCAAGCAATTTCAGGAGTATTGCTAATGCCTAATATGCACGTCATGCATGTGTTTACCCCTGTACGTAACTATGATACCCCTCGAGAATGTACACAGAGCTCACAGTAACAGCTCCTGCAGTTTGGAGCTGAGTGAGTCAGAATGTTGTCATGTTTGTTCTTTCACAAATGTGCATTCTGTTGAGTGGCAGGATGATTTTGATCACATGGGAGCCAGGGGATATGTTCTCATTGATTACATTACTCTAGAACTGAAAGAGCATCAGCGTGTAATCACATTAGACCTTCACACAAGTGGTGGGTTAATTTCAAACACATTCTTCTGTCTGAGTGGCTCTTTTAAGTCAATATCGGATGATTCCTCACAGTAAAGTTACTGTTTTTGGGTTTGTTTTTTCTTCCAAATCTACTGTAGGATCACAGTTGTGTGGGGATATAGGTGCCGCTAAATGCATGCATTCACGGTCGATCAGGAGTTGGCTTTTTAAAGGTTTTGATTGAATCAGACTTCAGACATTTTAATTTATCGGCAGGCGAATGGATTTTGGCAAACCCTAACCAAGATAATCAGTGACAAACGAGGAATATTTAGAATTGTTGAACCAACTTGCTGCTCCAAAGGTTGTTTAAGGTTATATTAACATAATTGAATCAATATTTTAACGTTGGTAAACAGTGTTACAGGGTAAACAGTGTAGACAGGAACAATGAGAATCAGTTATTATAGGTGGTATGGATGCCAAATATTGCATTTGATTCATATAAATGACTTGGGAGAAATGTGCTGCTTCCTGCCATAAATTGATCCTGTCTTGTTCAGAGTTAGCAGCTTGTGAGAAAAGCTGGAATTGACCTTTCCTTTGGGAAGTATTGGTTGCTCGTATCCTGTTTAGCTGATTACGCTCAGTGACACAGCAGAGTGGAGCTGCCTCTACTGCGTTTTGCCACAGTGTGGGTGTGGGTAAATGTTGCCCCTCGAAGCCTCGGCACTAAACCTTCTCTGACTTTAATTACCATCATCTGTGTGTGCAGTGAAAATGTGTGACTAAAGAGGGGTGCCTGGGCTTCAAATGCTGTGTGAGGGAATGGACAACATTGGAAATGACATGTTAGTTACTTGGAGCAGAGCCATGTCTGCAAATAATCTTAAACCATACAAAATCAGTGTTTTTGTCGACTGTTGTATTTGCTATGGCACCATGAGGCCTGCATTGGCAAACATAATTAATGTCCATGCAGGTCTATTCCATTTTCTGACATGGATGAACGAATTGTGCTTATTCAAAGTCGTCCTTGTAAGTGAATCTAATGTCTTGTGCAAAGGCAGATGTTGTACATTTATTGGCTGTGTCATAACCATAGACTGTATGTAAAGAGGTCATAACATATTATAGGCCGGGTGCAGTGACAGAGTTGATAAAAATAACTTGTTCTGTATGCTGTCTCTGTCACATGTATGCTCCTTCCGTCTGCACATCTTTTGGGCAATATACCAGTGTTGATTTATTGAATAAGATTTACTGATGAACTCTGCTGGAGGCGAGGCTGTAACTTTAAGGTTAAAACAGGGGTCAAACTTCGCTTTTTTTAGTCTCCAGAGCCAAACAAACCATTTCTTTCACCAGACGACTGCTCATATTGCCTCCAGGGCTGGGGCAAAATAACATGAATATCACGATGCCAAGCGCTTTTTAAAAAAAAATCTATCCTTTGGCTGCGAAATGCTCAACAAATTTGAAAGGTGGCTGTAAAACTTTGTAGTTTACTCGGTCAAGGAGAACAGTGGAACAGCCTGGACTCGATGGATTCCAGAAGTCATTATAAAGAAAGTTGTAATGGTAGGAAATAAAATATTAAATTAGTCCACAGCAACCTTTCTACTTTTTTGCAGCATTACTGTGCACTGCCCCGTCCAGTTATTTGCTCACTATCTTCCAACTCAATCATGGCAAAACACCACAGTTTTTTTGTCTAAATCTTTGCACACAAGCCTCTGTCAGTGGCTTTCCTCCTGATTTCTCATCAGTCAGAACTACAAATGATTTAGTTCGTTCTTTTTTTTAAATTATTTTGTTACTCACCCTCTGTGTCTCATCGGATTTTTTTTTCTTTCCAAAACAGAAAACCCACGACCCTCACAGATCAAGATATACAAACCAAAGGTAGAAGCCCAGGGATTATTAGTATTACAAATGAAATGTTCTGCCCATGTTTATTGTCATCCTAATGCATGTGTTTGTCATCTGGGTTGAAGCAGAGACCTGCAGGACATAGAGATGGAGCCACAATAATGTGAGTATCCTTCTCAACCTCATTAGAATACTCTGGGTCAGTTAAACAGCCGGAGTTGGCACAGCTCACATCATCTGTGTTCTCCTCGATGTGAAGCATTCTCTTTATTTCGGTGTTTTTCTCTCCTCAGGTGACACACGGCGCATCACTGCAGCAGCAGATGGAACACTTGTGAAGCTGTACATTTTATCCATCACAAACAAGTTGTCATATCAGTATTGTGTGTAATATATCAAGCTCACCTATTTAATCGGAAGCTTCGCTTTGATTTAAAGCAAAGATGGACCTTATTTGGATTAATATGCTATGTATATTATGTTTATGCGTTATCTTTTGCGGTTCACAAAAAAGTTTTATTTTTACACTAGTTATGAATGTTGAATAATGTGTCTCCATTTGCTGCCACTTAACCAACTGTTTGTAATGTTGTTTGCCAAACATTTCCACAAGTTATTTATTAGTTTGACTCTATTCAATGACCGTATTGATAATAAAAAGTTAACATCAAGACTTGATCCCAAATGCATTGCTGTCCAGCTACCAGTGCATTCATGGTCCACAGCTTTAAAACCAGTTAAAATGTATGGCTGATTGGTGGCTGAGCAGAGGACATGAACACCAGGAAATCACATGTAAAGTGCAGGTAATGGCTTCATTTATGGATTGAGGCCCCTTTATAGCCTACACTCTGTTCGACTTAACACTTCAGTCAAAAATGCTTTTATCCTCTGTCTTTTCCACTGCTTCAGAAAGCACTACAGTTCCCCTCATTGTCAGCCCACGCTGCTGGTCATCACGAAGTTCGCCAATTTGTTAATGTTAAGGCTAAAGATTTGTAAATCCAGTGTTATTATAAAACAATCTGAGTAGTTTCAAAACAAGAATATTGTGTTATTAGTCAAACACACTGAGCTGTTGTTACTGGCAGAGAGGTGGAGAAACAATCTTGATAGATACACACCAGTGCACACTGGGGATGATAGAACTTGGTGGGAACAACATGCTACTGCAGTTAACTCATATGCATGCATTCCATTTATTCATTGCCACATGGCATTGGTAAATAATATGATAATACAGACAGAGAGGAGGGGAATGTTGCATGTCTATTCCATAATGCTGTCGTGACTTTCACTCATGTTTATTCAATGACGATCCATCCTTAATGTTTTATAATAATAAATTGCATAATGTCTGACTTTGAGGAAAATTGGACAAATTCCCACCGAACTAAACATTTGTACTTGTCTTAGAATGGGCCACATCAGTAAATCCTGTCAAAATATTCCCACATGTAATCATCTGCATATGTGCTGGCCCCTATTTTGTTTTTGAAGAATCTGCGTAAAGCAGAGGAGAAAAAACAAGTGTACAGCCCTGCCCCCCCCAACCTCTGCAGAACCATGTGCAGCCTGCAATATAACATGATCTACAGTATAACACACTTAATTTCACAGGCTACTGCTTATCAGTGTGCAAACCAGTGTTTCACTGGCAGTAATCCATTATTCATCCCAAGTCAGGGCTCCATTACAAAACAAGGAAAGTATTTCTATAATTCAATTTAGTGCCTTTCTGCAGAGGATTAAAGGCAGCTGATGAAGATGAAAAGGCAAGTTGTCCTCAACAATAAATATGTGGGAACTGCCTAAGACCAGTTAGTACTGTCAAGGGGGCTGCTGCCTCTCTCTCTCCCAACCTCTCTGCCTCTTTTATCTTTAAATTAGAGGAAACACAACATGTCTCCAATTCTAAAAACGTGTCCTGACAAACATTACGCTGACAGCTGGAAACTTTTTTTCCTTTGAGATGAAAGAATCGCATTACATACCAAAACAATTTATAATTCATAGCTTTGTCAGTGGATATACTCTGAATCATGTCAGTTCACAGGTTAATACGCCTGATTATAGCTTTACTGGCTTTAACTCAGACTCTGAAAACAGTCGGCAATAAAGTAAAACATTAGATAACACTCAATCTAGTAATCTACTATCTTGAAACCAACAGATTAACTTTGCACCCTTGAGAAGCAGTTAAAGACACAAACACTTGATCAAATAACTTTATAGAGAAAATGTTGATAATGAACAGTAGGGTCATTATTAAGTGTACACTGATTGTACATTAAACAATGTGACCTTGCCAAATAAAATACTACTGTTTTATCATCCTATGCCACATGGTGGAGGCAAAGATCCGAACTGAATCTCTCGCTGTTGACGTTCAATTTTATAAGTTATTCTTTATTAGATATGAATCAAGCAGAACTCATCATCAGCTACAACTTAGTTATACCAATTTATATATACTGTATTATTTTGCCAGAATACTGGTACTGATAATATGATTAGTTTGTTGAAAGGATGTTAGTCATCTCTCTCTTTCTGTCATCCATATGCCTGTCATCTGGATACATGATTATACAACTGTGGTATTTCCTGTTGACTAATACTGGAACTATTTAATCATTTGGAATAATAATAGTAGCTCTCATGACAATTTCACAAAGCGTTATTTCAAGAATGTTTTGACGTAAGTGGACAGTGGGTAAACACAGTGGCAGGTAACAGGTCATCAGGGTGTTACGGGAGGACAACACCCTTGAAGAGTTGAGACACATCAGGGAAAGAGATCAGGAAGCTCTACACGTCAATAAAGGCGACACGCCGCAAACAGTAGGCAGCTTCAGCAGGAATGTCTCTGGCACTGATCTTATTGGCATCCAGGCGCAGCATTCTCAATCTGGAGAAGTTTGTCATGTCGATTGCACTGCAGAAGCTGCGCAGAGAGAACTCTGGAAGACACAGAAAGGACAGAAATACAAAAGGGAGGCAACGTGCTGTCTCACAGTGTCATTCTGTGAGTCACATCGAGAGGTTATCAAACCAAGCCAACAAAAATGAGCACTGCAGTAAATTCCTCCTGGGACCTAAGTCTGGGCTAAAAGGCGAGCCGCGATGCTCACACTGCTTTATTACAGCTTTTCTGGAAGCCATGGAGCAAAACATCAATAAAAAACTCTCTTCTTGTACTTTGTTTTATGATCTGCATTATTTATTGTCCTTTTTTTAACTGTGAACATTTGGTATTTGTGTTTGTATTGTGTATGAGAAGAAAGTGTGTGTTGAAAACTGCTATGTCAGAGTAAAGGGCAACATTAAGAAGAGTTGTCTGAAAATCCTGCTGTCGTTCTTGTCTAATGCTTGAATTTTTTCCACTTCGCTGCATATTCAGCCAAGACCCCGGAAGTAATGTGCGATGTTACATCACCGTGAGGGCGAGGCCGTTGCACCGAATCCAACTCCAAAAAGGAGACGACAGAAAACTTGTGAAGTTTTAGGAAGTTAAAAAGACCAGATAGTGTTTGAAGCTGAAGGATGTTACAAATGCAGTTAAATTGTGTTGTTGAACCGAGTCAGACAGAAACAATGTGGGTAAACTGTCTGACCGTGTTTTTCAGTTCAAAATCACACAAGCAACCGGAGTGGATCAGTGGAGGGTGGGAATTGTTGAGCTCACTTATGTTTGACGATCTGTCAGAGAGGCAGAGGAGGAAAACAACTACAGCTCCTGTTAAATCAAATACTAACTCTCCCACTAACTACGTTTTGGTAAAAGTCCAGGAGTTTTTAAAATCGGGGGCCATAAATTGGCCACAACTTGAACAGAGGGGCCAATTATATGCCCAGCATTCATGCACATTTCCTGATTCAGTAAGGTGCACGTAATTTTTTCTTGATTTAAAGCTATAAATTATTAAATATGTTTTGAAAGGTTTTCATTGTTACATTGTGTTACTCAAAACTTTCAAAAAAAATTCTCACAAATTCTAATATTTTTTGTTAACATTTTTGACTATTGACAGGACATGGGCACTTCTGGGACCAATCAGATTGCAGCTAGTCCCAGACTCCCCTGGCCCCACCCCTGGATCCGCCCCTGTTTGGGATATGAATAAAAATTATACAAACTTTTTGTGTCAACCTGCTTTAACGCATTCAAGCTACAGTTCTAAACAGTTTAACCCTGGCGCCACAATTAAACACATAATAATTTATTTAGAGTGTTAAAAAGCAGTAAAACAGTTATCACAGTTAAAAGTGAATCTCCCATGGGATTTACTGCTACATGTCATGTGAACATACTGTGCGACAGGATGTGTCCATACCTTTGATTTTATTGGCTTGCAGATAAAGGTTCTCCAGGTTCCTGCTGACTACAGGGATCTTCTCCAGTTTATTGAAGGACAGGTCGAGCTCAGTTAGTGTGCTGATGTTGAAGACATTGGATGGAAGTCCTTTATCTGTCAGCTTGTTATGAGCCAACCGGACAAACTGCAGTTTGGGATACATGGTGAAGAAGCCTGCTGGCACACTCTCTATGCTGTTAAACTCCAGGTAGAGCTGTTGCAGCCTCTCAGGGAGGTTGTCAGGGATTGTCCTCAATTTGTTTTTCCTCATGTCCAGCAAAATCAGAGACTTCAGCCCCTTGAACACACCTTGAAGGTCCTCTATGACATTTGCTTGGAGCTGAAGGGAGGTGAGGTTGGCCATCCCCTCAAACGACCGGGGGAGGATTTTTGAGATCTTGTTATGACCAAGCCGCAGGTCTGTGATGGACTTGGGCAAGTTAGGAGGCACATGGGTGAGCTCATTGTGATCCAGGAGTAACCGGTCCAGGTTCTTGAGCTTGCTGAAGACATTCTTGCCAATCTTGTCTGAGTTGAGCTGGTTGTGAAACAGCACGACCCAGACTAAGTTGGTAGCATTGTCAAATACTCCATCCTGGATGCCAGTGATCTGGTTGTGCTGCAGGTAGACATACTTTATGTGTGAGGGTACGTAGGGAACATGCTGTAGGTTGCGGTTGTGACAGTACATAGCAGTGAATAATGTTGAGGGGCAGTCGCACTCCAGAGGGCAGTCCACCTCTTCTGCCTGCCAGCTGGTGGACCGACGCCGCCCTCGCAGGTGGGAAAGCCATTGGAACTGGCTGTACCGCTGGCCCATGCTCAGATCCACAATTCCCATCAAGAGGAAGAGCACCACTCTCTGCATGATTACTGATTGAAACCACAGACAAAAATGTATAGTTAATATGATGTTAACTGTAGTTTTTGCCTGATTACCCAATCCCATAGCTGTAACCACTAATATATACTTTTGCAACTAACTCTGCAGTATACTAATGAAGCAATTTAAGCCCCATGCATTCCCACTTTTTAAAGGTAAAGTCGGCACAGCATACCTATCGCTTGGTTGATCAGAGACGACGCTTCCTTCCGTGCTCACGTCGCCTGCGTCTTTCTGAGACTGAGCAGAATATGTTGTTGGTATAGAGTAAATATCCCCTCTCTCCCTCCGGCAGCAGTCCCAGCCACCCTGTCTCATTAGAGCACATACATTTTTCAACTTGCATGTCGAACGTACACCACAACATTTCACCTCCAGCCATGTCAATATCAGTCCCATCTGTAAGCTGGTACAGACATCTGTTTTTTAACGACCTTGGGTTCCTCCCTGTGTTATGCCTTATCATTAACACAGCCACTCTGAGTCTGGCTTGCTGTTTATTGTTGGTGAGGAGGTTATGGTGCAGGTGGGGGTTATGATATAGAAAAGTTAACGAACCAGGTGAGATGTTGTAATGAGCGCTGAGTTGGCGCTTGGTTATAATTTGAAATGTAGCTCTTATGTTGCAGTATGCTTATGGACAACAACCAACAGTATCAAACACTGTATGTTTCGACATGTAAAGGTATGTCAAACCCTGTTATTTGTTCACAGTCATTCTTCTTCAACGTTCCATATTTTTTCCGCTCTCTCTGTTACTGCTCACTACAGGTACTCACTACTTTCGTCAATTACAGTGTTCAAGCTGTGGAGAAAGTTAACATGTGTTTGTGCTGGTGCCTGTAGACAGAGGAGATCCATTATCATACTGCAGATTGACCTCAGAGTGGGCCTCACCATTTATGACCTCTAGCGTAGCAGCAAAATTGGGGGCAAAGTTACAGGGATTATAATCATTCCTCCCCAGTCGACTTCCCCTCTTTGTGGAGTTAGAAGACGGTGGATAATGCACCTTAATCACAGACTCACCATACATTGCATCCCATTTGAGAGAAGGAACCTGAGCATACACAGATGGGACGCCTTGCTTCCTTGGGTTTATGGCTTGAATTTGTTTCATTCCACTGCTGCTGGAACCTCCTCACTCAGTTGGTGTACATTAAAAGGGAAGTGGCCCCATCATCACACAGTGCAACTGATACTGACTAATACAATCCAAAGCTCCCTAAGGCCTTTCAAAGAAGATCTGGGAAAGGAAGTCAACATGCGCTTTCACTTTAGAAGACTGCATTATTTGCCAACTCACCACTCAATCACAATGAGAAGGCCTTTCCTGTCTAAGTAGACTCTTAAAAATCTTTGATGGGGACAATGTGGGAACAAGGTGATTCCCTCCTGTGGCGCTTCACTTCTCATCTGGCCTTTGGACACAGCATCTGACAAATAACAGCAACAGAAAGCATGATGGGATTTCAATTCCAATGAGGCTGTGTAAAGCTGCTCGATATGATCTTATTTTTGTCTGAATTAGATAAATGTTAAAGCATTATATTGTGGTCCTCTAGTCTTAAAAACCCTTGGTGCTTTTGACTGCAAGTCACATTCACATGCAGAGTTATACAGCACTTCTATATGCCACCATATTCTTTCATACATCAGTCACACTCTGACAGAAACAGCCATCATGGGCAATTTAGGGTTCAGTATCTTGCCCAAGGACAATTCGGCATGCTAGCAGGAGGAACCGGGTCTCAAATCACGGCCACCCAATTTAAGGGTTAAACCCTATAACCCCTATTTTTATTAACCTTTGAATGGTCACATATATTTTATGTATCCACTTATCACATGAGCCTGCAATTAACCACATTCATTTATGCATTTGATTAAATTAAATCAAATTTATTCAATTTTTTTAAAAGGTTTTTTCACACTTTTTTTTAATGAACCAAACTGGGACATTTAAAGTATTTTTACAACTTCACCTCTTACACCTGTGACCCCACGGAATACTCTTTTAAAGTGGTGCGCTATTTAGCCCATACTTACACAGTAATATTTACAGTCATTTGACTTTTCTCTTTGTGTAAGTTTGCTTCTCACAATTTAAATAATAATTACTTTACAAAAAATCTTAAACAGGACACAAAGGGAAGATGCCATATGGTTTTCAGATAAATCTTGACATCATTACATTTCTTTCCATGAAGTATTTTTGCACTTTTCCGCTTTGCACTACTCTCATGCCTTTTGACTTCATACCTTGTTGTACTATGAACTATGTTTTGAGTACTTATTATGTTGTGTATATATGTTCTGTCTACTTATATGTTTACACCGAAGATTAGAGAGAAGCAGAATTTTTTTGAATTTGCTTTTCATAAAATACATAGGCTCCGGCTGACAGGCTGGTAGATGTCAAAAGAGAATCGAAACAGATTGTGACGGGCTAAAATTTCTCCTGTGTTAACTCTGTGCTCTGCATCCCTCTAAAATCCATCTCATTACACACAAAGCCCTTAATGACCAACCTCCATCATGTCTTGAAGAGCTCATGGTATAGTGTTAACCGAACAGACCTCTTCACTCTCATAATAGAGGCTCTCTTGTGGTTCTCAGGGTCTCCAGTAGTAAAATGGGAGGAAGGACCTTTAACAATCAGGCTCCTCTCTTTAAAACCCAGCAGGAACATTTTCTACATATAAAAAATGGGGCCTAAAACACTCCTCTTTTTAAGATAAGGCTTGAAACTGCTCTAAAAACTTCCACCAAGGATGTTTGTTTCCCTCGGCAGAGGGATGTTGGGGGATATTGTCTGTGAAGGGATGTCACTTAACATTAGTGTGATCATTGAGTTTAATTTATGAACAGGTTTCATTTTCATGAAACTTGGCGGAAGAATGGAAAAAGGGCCAAGAAAGACAGAATCTAGTCAATTTTGGACAAATAGAAGGGATCCAGGATTCCCCCCCTAACCCTAACTCTTTTCACTGATTTCCCAATAATGCATGGATCTTGATGAAAGCATATTCAGCAAACTGATATCTGTGAGTATGTGAAATTCTGTTGCAGCTTGTTTGAATAAAGGGAACTGTTGGGGCTGGGAGGAGGAGTACACTCCTCTGATTGCCGTGGTTTGTTTGTTTGTCAGCAAGATTATGAGGGGGATGTGGGCCAAGACAGAAACCATTACATTTTTACGATAACTTTTTTTTTCTTTAACACTCCAAAATTGTTTTTGGTTTTTTTGTTGAGATTTTCATTGATTTCCCAGGCATTCATTCATGGAACTTGATGGGGGCTCGATTGAATTTAAGGGGATTGTGGGGCCTTGGCAGCTGTATGCACTCTACTGTTATTGGGAATGTATTTCCCAGTTGTTACATCATCTGTGAGACAAGGCAGAAGGGGGTTTATGATTAGAGTCTAGAGTTAGACTGTCATCCAGAACACTTAACAGTGGACACTTTCAAAAGAAACACGTGAACAAAGGCCAGAGCTGCTGGATAATGTATAGTTTACAAAGCCTAGAGCAGAAATCAAACCTCTCCTGTGTATGAATGTGAATTCATCTTTAGCACATGTCCCCATCTCTGAACTCTGGAAGCTCTCAGATGTGACTCTGATGACTGGCCGTCACTCCAGATGCATGGAGCAGAACATTTGCTCTGGATACACATCACACACGCTTCAGGAGTGACTGATTGATTCCAGAGGAATGCAGCAGAGTGATACAGTATATTTTTTTATTTCTCACTCCTGGCTGAAACTCAGACTAAGAGGAGGATGCACACTGTCCTAAGATGAGGAAAGAGGAAACAGAGTGTATGATAAGCAGACTTTCTAAATTTAAAGATAAGAGACAGCCATCTGTTAACTTTCAGCTCAGCTTGATACATGCGAAGCTCTTTGCACATTCTTTGTCTGCCTTTGAGAATGTGACAAAATACAGACAAGCTTAATTCACAAGGCTTTAATCAGCCGCAGCCAGACTTAAATCCTGTTTACTGCACAATATCATGAACAGCGAGTTTCAAAGGCTTCAAGGAAAATCTTTTTCACATTAAGAACATGTACGTGGAGCGAGGGGAGCCTAAATAACAGAAAGGAATGTTGGGAATGGAGTAGATGCACGATGTTGTTCAACCCAAAAAATCTACATGCAGATAGAGCTACCATGATGTGCTAATATTTTGACTGTTCATCATGTTGAAAAATCACAGAACACTTAACAGTTCATCCCAGAGCAGATTCTGATCTCTGATATAATTTGGAAAGACACAGTGACACCTAAGCTCCCGATGCTGTCGGTGCAAAATGTTGAATAAAAACATTTACAATGTTCATATTTATTTGCAGTGAATTTGGCTCTACATGTCAAAATCAAGCCACATATGGGAGCATGCATACTTAGGCTGAGAAGTTCAGGAAAGTTTCTGAGTGGATGAAAAGACTTGATAGCTGGAGGACAATTCTCCCATCACCAAGGAAGAGTTCTCTAAAACTTCCTTTTACAAGAGATGACGTCATCCCACAACTGCATGTGGCAACAACATTTAAATCAATGCAGCAGTCTTAGATTGACCAAGGATGATCCAATAAATGTAAAAAAAACAAAATAAAAAACTGAGCAGCTGTTGTATGCTGCTGACATGATCCACTGCTGGAAAATCTGACTGGTTGAGCTCCAAATCCATAAATACAGATTTTCTCTCTTTCAAATCTTTCCAGTGAGCAAGATTGTTGAAGAACAAGCAGATTGAAGTTATAGTTCACAGTTCATCATTACAACACACTGTACAGATTAATGTTGCCCATTGTGAAATGCATTCAATATGAATTTGACAATTACAGCAATAAGATCAAATGCACACTTGCCAGGAAAATGTATATAGGCTAATTACTCCCACCTCTTGCTCGATTCCTTATTTTAACTTCCTCTACTTGTATATTGCTTTCATTTAAACCTGCCTATACATATTCAACTTGGTGTAAAAATAAGGTGTCTTAAGAGATTCACCCTCTTAATTTAACTATCACATAAATGGAGTTGGGTAAAAAGAACAACCTTGTCCCTCAGAACTGTAGTTGACTATTGTATGAGAAAAAGTTCTCAAGTGCAGTTTAAGTATTTGAAATTTGAACTAAAGATCTTGAATAAATGTTACGGTGACCCTGAGGTGCACAATACAAAATACTACAGCAAGTAAGAAAAGACATAGACAAATAAGACAACAGAATGCAGATAAAAACAAAACTATGACAAGAAAACACGACAGGTAAGAAAACAAAAAGATGAGACATTAAAAAAAGAAATTAACAAATAAAATAAATATGACAAGAAGACACAACAAAAATAAAAAATAAAACAATGACAAGTAAGAAAACCCAAGAGGAGTTAGGAAAACGCAACAATATATTTACTTCCTTAATTAAAAGGCGTACAAGGCATCTGTGACGGTGACAAGTAGTAAAAATAAACCACGACAATAATCTGTGTGCTCCAATCGTCCTGCGGAACTAAAGTTGCGTCATGCTGCCACGGTGCAGTTTCATATCGGACATAAATAAGCGTCGGGCCGACTCTCTCAGCGAGGAGCCGCTGATCAGTAAACAGTCAGAATTAGAAATGTGTCTGTCGGTGTTTCCTGACTGGAAGCTGTGTGTCAGGACACCTGTGCTGCTGCATTGAAAACAAACCACAGGTCGTCAGAGAGGCGGACATGTTTAATTCATGAGAGGATGTTTTCCAAACCGTTCCGAGTCAAATCCAACACCGTCATTAAAGGATCAGACAGGTGACAGACTAGAACTAATACACGCTCACTTTTCTCTCTCAACCAGTCATAGAATGTTTGGACTCATTCATAGAAAACTGCCTTGAATCCAAATGCTGCAGAAATATAAAACCTGACGTTTCCAGTGACCTGCTTGTGTTAAACCTCATGTTTGTCTCATGTGATTTCAGCTGTGTGTGTGTGTGTGGGTTTGTGTGTGTGGGTTTTTTGATAGCTGATTGTGTTTGAACGTCTTGAATTACCTGTAAATCTCAGCGTCTGGACTGAAAGACTTGATCCTTATCAGTGTGTCTTCAGCTCAGGAATGTTTATCATCATTTGTGTTCATGGTTTCATGAACTGAACTGAAATGAAATGAAAATGAAACACCACAAAGTCTACATCAGTCATTAGCTTCTCACAGAATGATCTTCTGAAATACCTGCATTTTAATTTGAAAATGTACAATAGGGTCACTTATTACTGCTGCAAATTATTATATTTTATTATCGATAAATCTGCTGAATATATTACCAAAGAGCAGAATGTTCCCACTTTAAATATTTTGTTTATGACTCATCACTTTAATATTGTGTAATATAGGGCCGGGCAATAAAACACTATTAATAATTTTCATGAACAGCGGCAGCGGTTTGTCGGTTCTTATGCATTGTGGGAGCACAGTGAGGAGATAATACACACCAATGATTGACCTCATATTTATATAAAGATTTTTCATGTGTGCATCAAGAAGATTTAATAATTACACATACATTTCACTCTGGAGAAAAAAAATCATTCTTTAATCTTAAAAGAAATAATAATGTGACATTTGTCATGATAATTATTGATCTCAACTGATTGGGGGGAAAAAATCTTGATAAATTGACAATTGAGAACCTGGAACCATAAAATATTTGCGTTGTTCTCCCTGAAGTCAAATAATAAAACTATTATTTGATCATTAGAATCGTTTCAATTTTTTTTTTTTGATAAAGAAGTTAATTGATTGATTAATCATTTCTGTTACAGGATGAATAACAACTTTTCTATAAAAAATCACTTGACCTTGTTGACTTAAGTTACATTCCTGATCCGTCTCAGTGACGTCAAGCAGCTGATTCCCAGACTCTTGGGCATTTAAAGAAAGCAGGAGAAGATAACTCAAAGATTTCGCAGGCTCATGCATAAAGTAGACCTTGTATTATAAGAAATCTGCACTTGTGAGCTTTACATTGAAAATAATGCACACCTCAGCATATGCACTCTAATTTTCAGCAGTTGCATTAGTGGTTAAAACTGAGGAAAGTATTTGAGGCAAAATGGAATATTGAATGGACTATTCAAAATATTACAAAAAAAGATGTCAAATATGCTTCATATTATCTGGAGCAGTAGCCATTACTAATGTGACTGAATGAGATTTTTTTTGATTGTCTGTCTTTAGGCGAAAGCTGAAAGCCGACATATCTGCAGCCTTCCCTTCACTCTGTGCTGATGAGCTGTCAGAGCTGATCCCCAATAAAGAGGAATTAAATGTAGTGAAGATTTATGCACATAAAGGAGACGCTGTGACGCTTTATGTTCTTCACAAAAATCCACTGTTCTTCGAAGTGGAGAAGCGACTTCATCCTACAGGTTCCAAATCTATTAATTTACACTGACATGACTAAGTTACTAGAATGTGACTTATATTGATTACCATATTGTTACTGTAATATTTTTCAGTGTATGTACTCTGGCGCTACCCTGCTCTCCTGCCAACATTCAAGACATGGTCTCCTGTGCTTCAGAAATTGATTGGCGGGGCAGGTATGCTTCTTCCTCTGAGATCAGGATTTGAACATTTGTTTGATTCTGCACATTTTGATTGACTTTAAGTAACAAATACTGTGTTTCCCCAAAGATCTCATGCTGCCAGGCGTAGTGGTGCCTTCAAGTGGACTCCCACATGTAAAACAAGGCGACTCCTGTGCTGTGACATCAGTGAACAATATGTAAGTTATAAAAGATTTGGAACACTTGTGCCTCACGGATTCATGACACTGTCCTCCTGGTTGATTGTAGAGCTCCTGTTGCAGTCGGCACAGCTGCAGTCTCCAGTGCAGAGATGCACAGCTTGGGTATGAAAGGAAGAGGAGTGTGTGTTATCCACACATACATGGATAGTCTCTGGTGAGTAGCTTCCGTCTGCCTTCACTGACCGTTTCCAGAAAAGTTTGACATTTTGGGAAATATTCTTATTTTTAATTTTCGATAAGCTTCTCGTGGCTGATTATCAAGTGACTATAAGTTATGGATTCGAAGCAACATAGTAATATAAAATAACATTTAAACCGAATTTAATAGAATAGTTCATATTCATCAACATGCAAGAGAACACTGCCAATCTCATTCCTCTTTTAGTTGGTTGATAAGGATTTCCTGTGAGATCTGGCTCCATACAACATGTAGATTTTTTTCATATCGTTGGTCTTTGGTTTGTATATTGTAAAGTGAGCCCTCATCACCTGCCTGCTTTAATTACTGTGTCCTTTCAAAACATTTGTGATCCTAAAGAAAATTAGGGTGGGAGAAATCGTTCTTTTATATGTACCCCTCATTTTTCTCACTGTTTTGTTTATGTGACTACATCCAGGACAGGGTGTGAGCTGCTAGAAGACATATCAGAAGACGATGATGTCTTCAACAGATGTATTTATTGATGCACACTCTACTGAGGAGAAGTTATTAGCAATAGAAGCAGGAAGGAATCCTTCCTGTTGACTGCATTTAACCCAATTCGCTGCATCATACTTAGTACAAATTGAGGCTGTTCCTCATGGGAACGCAGCTCGTCCGTGCATGTCTGAAGATTCTGTTAGGTCTGTAATCCTTAACGCAAACTCAGAATTTCCCTAACTCGTGTTGTAGATCCCAGTTTCCCACTAAGAGAGACCATGAGATACAGAGACACAAGATGTTTGCTATGGTCGTCTTCCTTATCAGTATCTTCACAGCTATCTCAGTCACACACAGTGAACTGTGTGTTTGTAATGAATGACCTGTGTGACCTATGGAAAAGACATTGCCTGAAAAGCTGAATTTAGTCGAAACTAGAACGGCACTCAGTGGAGCCATTTCACTACCAAGGGCCAAAAGTCCCTTTTGAAAGATTTTCTTTCGTTAAGCTCCATGAATTACTGTGAAAATGTAAAAACAATCTATTAAAGACAGAGAAAAAAAAAAATCCTGGATCTGATCCCTTTGTCCGGATCTGCGCCAAAATAAATGAGATGCAATGTTTAAAAAATCTCTCCAGTGAGGTAAAATTCCTTCACAGATTATATTCTAACAGTATAGTATCACTCATAATAATTTTTCCCAGAATGTTGGAATATTGTTTTAATATTAATACCAAAATAGTTTGACATCAATATTGAAAATGAGTTTTCATTATGTTCAGTCTTTTTCTAAATTGATATGATCTTAAATGTAAAAGACTAAATCATGATCACATTTCCAGGATTGATTGTGCAGCCCTACATTGGAGTAAACTTTGCTCATGATCTGGTCTGTTGAAATCCTTTTTTAGGGCTTTTGGAGACAAGTCAGGTCCACCTTCTTTACCAGATACAGAGAGCAAAGCACAAGGGGAGAACGGAGAAGAATGTAAGTCTGAGGAGGAGGAAGAGGAGGAGGGTGATAAATGTGTGGAGGAGGAAGAGAATCCTGGCAAATCAGTCACAGATCAAATCTGGTCTGGTACCGAGGCGCTGAGCCTGGCTGAGCAGGAGGAAGAGAAGGATGAAAAAGGTAATGAGGAAGAGGAGGAGAACCACGATGACCAGAGAACACCACAAGGTACAAGATTCAGCCACATCTCCCATCATGTTTATTATCATTCCATTTAAAAGTGTTTCACGGTGTGGTTTTGGTTTCTAAGCACTTGACACAACATCTTAAGTTCTGTTATCCCAGATTCAAATCAAGTTTCATACATTTACCACTAGGTGGTTGCAGGGCAGGCCTGAGGGCTCCAAATGTGACCATATGGTTTTGTTTTGCTGATTCAACTGGAGAGTATGATTTTCTGATGTGGAAAAATTGGATCTTGTTGATAGAGAAGAAGGATTTGATCCAGATCATACGCTGATTTCACAGAGATAATGGACACCCTGCTGGTGCAGTGTTTTCTGCATGCTCTGAAGAGCAAGGTGAAGAAGTCAGACCTCCCTTTGCTGACCAGTACATTTCTCCGCAACCACATGTTCTCCTGCTGGTAAAGTACAGTCAGGCTATTGACACACCTCCCAAACAACCTATTGTTTTAAAGGCTCTGCATATGCACACTGAATATTTAGGGTTGCATTCCTTCATGAATAGAGGTACACTAAATTGTACCTCTATTCTACTGTACACTAAAACTACTGTGACGTTATCTGGTCCATTACTCACAGCGTTGTGGGTATGCTACTTAAGATGGTGCTAAAGCGCGTCGTTGTAAACTTGTTTTGAATAAGTATAATAATATTTTATATACAAAATGAGTTCTCCTTATAAAAAGGCTTCTATAAAACCAAACGTCTATACCTGACAGTCTTAAAACAACAACATATAAAATGTTTTCTATTTGAAATTAGAGGTATCTAAATTATACTGAGAAACACCAAGTCACGAGGCATCCCAAAATGTCCAGTGTTAATGTTCACATTCATATTCAGCATATCCAGACCCTTCAAAACAGCTCAATGTTGTTGGCAGGGGGCAACATGGCAGCCCAATGGTATGTTATCTCAAGAAAGAAATATTATCATCTAAAATAACTTGTATTTTTTCAGCCCAACAGGAAAACAACTTGATATCAAGAAATCCAGCTATAAAAAGGTATAATCAGATGTCTAGTATGTGACATTTATACATATATATATATATATATATATATATATATATACACACTAATTTATCACTTGTCAGAAACATTTCATTGTTTTTCCCCACAGCTGTCAAAGTTTCTTCAAGCCATGCAGCAGCAGCACAACCTCGTGCGAGTGAAAGAATTGACTAAGGGCGTGGAGAGCATTGTGGAGGTGGACTGGAAAAATCCAGAGTGAGTCGAGTCTTGCCTCAGCTTTGACATTTTTGGTTCAGATTCAAACTCACCACCTCTCACATTCAGATTGAGCGGCCCTGTGCTTTGCCTTTTGTGTTAGGCTGCGTTTCTTCACTGTCCCCGAGGAGACAGATGATGATGAAGCGGCTCCAGTGCAGCATGGAGGGGAAGGAGAAACTCTGTACCATCCTCCTGAGATTACAACCCTGTACTCTGTGTCTGCTCGGCTGGAGTCTCTCTTTCTGGATGCAAACAAGAGGTGTGTGTGTGTGTTTTTACAGTCCTTTAACAACAAAGGTATAAAGCAGTGTCAGTTTTTCTTGCACAAGAAACTAAATTCTTACAAACTCCAGGAAGCTGTAGCTGACCTCGACCTCTGACCTTCCTGAGAGGAGGTTTAGACAATATCTCCATGACACAAGTCACACAGTTACTCATCCTGAACATTGTCCAAAATCGGTTCTTTGTCCAAACATGTATATCCACTTATCTGGGAGTTTGTGTTTTGACTTCATCTGTCTGCCAGTCTGTGTTTGTTTTTTTGTCTGCCTGTCAGCAAGATTACGCAAATACTGCGATTTCCATGACATTTTGTGGAGGGGTGGGGCATGACCTAAGGAGGAACCCATCAAATTTTGGAGTTGATCCGGATAAATAGGCGGATCCAAGATTTCTTTTTTTCACTTTTTCTTAACATGGTGAGAAAGGGTGTTAGCCTTGGCGGAGGTATGCACTCTCAGAGCTCCCTTCAAGTCATTTTACGTCATTACTGACAGCTGAAATGTCATGAGACTATAATTTTTCATATCTATGGAAATATGAGGCTCTGCATTAGGGAGTATGAACAGAAAGTAATGTACAGCACATGTTTGTCATGACACAGTACAATGATATCTAGAATTTTATTCAGAGGAAAAAAAACTTTAAATTTCTGAGTGGGGGACCTGCCGCGCCAAAGTTTTTATCTGTGAAGTGCGACTAAAACCGTTACTTGGTTGCACCGGCGTGTCTAACATTTAGCTAGTGTGTCGTGTCGCTTCTCTCATCTCTAGCCTTTAGTCTGAGAGCGCACACAGGATGTTAATGTAGATGAGGCGGTTTGTCGGATTAGTTTCAGAGTGGCAACAGAAAGTGTGAATACAGGGTTTCCACTACGGACCAACACTATAGAATGATCAGCGTCGCTGCTTCAGGATCAGAGCAGAAGCATTGTCAGAGTCTCCTGTCTGGGTGTCCTCCCTCCACACTCCTGCTTTAAACACCAATACTAATCAGAAGTTATTAGGACCTGCTGCTACACACAACACGAGACATAACGTGACTCGCACTGCCAGGACATCAGGGTTACAGTGACCGGAACAATCCAGATTCATCAACCGACACCATCGATTAATAACTAAAAACATGTAATACCCAGGTTGTGTGTGACAAAAAAGAGTGCGCACACACACACACACACACACACACACACACACACACACACACACACACACACACACACACACACACACAAATGGAATAAGGAAATGCTCGAATACTAACCTAATACAATACAAACTTAAAAGCTCATCTAAATCATAACTATCCTGTTTACCGAGCTAGTAACATATGTTCTGTGCTAAATGTTTATTATTTATTCAAGAGCAATTTTTGTTGAACATTTTTTATTGTTTTGATTGTGTGGTTTTTATTTATCTATTTTAATATTTTTAATCCTAATTCAAAGGTCAAACAGAATATCCTTAATAATTTTGGTGGTATAAAATGGTCTCATAATAAGGACAATAACATTCAATAATTTCTTGTCATTCAACAAAAAGTTATTGTTACAGGCATACCTCAATACTTTTGTTACTGCACATAGTTCAAGGTTTCATGCAAATTTTACAACTTTATTTCTCTGAGAATTTATTTCATATGCAAGCAAAATTGGTATTACACACAATAAAATATCCTTAACTGAATTGATGTGTATATATGTATATATACCCAACATATTACTCCAGAGCCAAACCTCTTGATCCACAGGAAACACTGAGAACCCATTTTAGAAGTTTTTTATTTTTAACCAATATACAGTGTTTATAGTTTTTGAGTTTCAGAAAAATACAATCACATAAAGCCTTTTTTATGCTTTTCTTTATGGTTGTTGGAGTGCAAATGTTGAATCGGCTTGCAGACCTAAACACACTGTGTCTGTAAGACAGCCAAAACAAATCACAACTTGATTTGCAAGACGAGTGGATACAAATTCCAAAGACAAGAATAGAAAGTCTCTAAACTGACAACAGAATGGTTGCAATCTGTGATATCCAATAATACGCCTTAAGGTTTCTAAGTATGGACTTGGTACATTAATCTAACTGAATATGTCCAGGCAGTTAATTTCCTGCTTATCATATTAGTTCCTTTTTACTCAATAGTATGTTTCATCATTGTCCCTTCAATTGGATTTTTGACCTTCACTGTGCAGAATGATGTGTGTGCACAGTTTGTTTGCATGTTCATCTGTTCAGGGCAGAACATTTCTTTACCTAAATGTGAATTTATGTCCTGTATATATATTAATATTTATGTTCTCCAAAATCAATATTAGTTTTGAGCCAGTCGTGGTCCAATATGAACATCACGGTTGATTAAGTAGAGTATTTTAATATATCTTAAAACATATCTAGAGAATTACTTTTTTCTTTTTTAATCTTGGGTGTTTTTTCATGGTGACAGCCAGTGGCCGCAGGCATTAAGTGTTTGAGGTTATATGTCCGTGTGTCCGTCTACTCCTGTGAACAGGATGTCTCAACAATACCTTGAGTGAATTTCTTCCAATTTGCTTCAAGCTTTCATTTTGACTCAAGAATGACCTCATTAGAATTTGGATGTCAAAAGTCAAAGGTCACTGTAACCTAACAAAACAGATGTTTTGTCTTGTGAACATAACATCTGGGAACATATCAGGAACACCTTGACAGTATATGAATATAAATGAATAGAGATTAACCATTTAGGTTTTGGTGGTTAAAGATCAAAGGTCTAGATCACAGTGACCTCGGAAAACTCTTTTTCCCTCATTAACACGTTTTCACCTCAAGAGAATTCTTTCAAATTTGGCACAAATGTTGACTTAGACTCATGGATTCGGTTAAATTTGTGGGGTCAGAGGTCAAGGTCCTGGTGGCCTCATAAAACATCTTTTTGGTTTTTGAACATAATATATCAAGTCTGCCTGAAGAAAATGTCTTCAAATTTTACCAGTTGTCATTTGGACTCAAAGATTAACTGATCAGATTTCAGATCAAGGTCATGGCAACCTCATGCAACAAAATGTATGTTGAGTGAAACTGGGCTCTGAAAAAAGTATCTTGCCCAATTATGCCTTTATTTTTGAGTTGATTTTATAAATATTTAAAAACTTGAGCTGAAAATATCTTGATGCTCATATTTATTCTTTGTACCGATTCCCAACAGGAAAGGAACAATCCTGCAGCCTGCTGAAGTGAGAGGTATTATCACAGAGTACGTGAAGAAGAATGAACTGGTGGATGAAATTAATAAAAAGTGAGTAGATCCTTGTGTTTGAGAACAACAGAATGACTGTTTGGTAGAGCTCATGCTTTAGTTGTATCTCTCATTTGCCCACGGCAATTGTTTTAATGGTTTGCCGTCTCGTAATCAAACTCTTTGTGTCTGTCAGCTGACACACTCCATTCTCAGCGTAATCGAACAACCCTCTAAATAAAACCACCCTGACAGTTTTTCCATGACTGGGTGCAGTGGTAAAAGGGCAACGCTGACCCTGGGCCATGTGATGTTGTTATAACTGGCTAAAATGCTAACATGTGACTCTGAGATGGGACAGACAACAAGCTTTTTTTAAATAATGTAGACAGCCCTCGAAATAAAAAAATGAAGGCACCCAGTATCCAGACGAGGTCTTTATTACTCAACTGTACAGGACCAACGAATATCAGCTATAGGTCTTCATGAGGATCACATGATTATATAAACACTGATTGTGTTTGTGAGGCTGTAATGAAGCCACAGAGCTGATAAGAATCTGGATTTTATTTCACTTGAAGAGAAACGCCTCAGTGTTCTGCATCAGTTGATATCAAGCGAGACTTAAATGGATGGTTCACCCAAAAATGAAAATTCTCTCATTATCTAACTGTTGAAGAATGTTTGACCATCCTCACACATTACTGTATATGCCACTATATACTATGTATATAGTGTATATTACTTCTGTACACCATTGGGAGAGTGGGGCCTGTTTAGTTCCACACGTACTCTCTTCAAGCAGTACCAAAGGTCAGCCTATAGAAAAGGGGGCCAACAGTACATTGTAGTGTCTACACTTAGCGACTTTGATATCTAACTCAGATGCACCAGACAGAGAGGCACCAACTCTATCTCTTGTGTGTATTTCACCAGTGGCAAGACATAAAGACACAATGTGATTTAGGAATGCTATCCAATAGGATGCAAACACCTACATGTGACATAGAGAGTGACAACAAAGATATATGGGGATGCTGTGGGAGAAATCTTCAGACTTGAGGGCGACAATTGCTCATTTTACTCTGTTAGAGATTGTTTATTGTTCCTCCTTCTGGTCTCCTTGATGCATTAAGTCTATATTTAAATCTTCTGCATAAGACATCAGCTGCTGCTTAAGTTCTCCTTTCACCAGCTTCCAGAAAACTTCCATAACTCTACCCACCACTTTTGTCCTATTTTACTATTGTACAAATTCAGTAAAGAGCACCAGTCGGATCAGGCTGAACTATACAGTGCTTCCTTCCTACTCTTAATCTCATGTTTCCTTTTTAGAGGATAAAAATCTATGCATAATCTAATGTGGAACAATTTGATAATAAGTGGTGGAAAAAATTGAATAAAAAATGTCATGGACCTGGCAAAGCTTAACAAGGCAGCATGTTTCCTTTTGAGTGCCATCCATCAACTGTAATGCTGTGTTTTCTGTTTTGTTTTTTTCAGTACAAATAGCTTCAATCCTCTTCTCCCCTCTTACAGTTACGTGACCATAAACCCAACTCTGTGTGACTGCCTGCTGGAGAAATCTGAGTACCACGAGGTAGAGTCTCTCAAATGGGATGACCTCTTTAGCAGGTAATACTTATTTTATTTCTTATATGATTTTTCAATAGATTATGTATAATGAAAACTTTTTTTCTCGACAATTCTTATTGGATTCAGTCCATAAATACCATCATCCAATATACCAACTTGAGTCTGCATCCTAAGCTAATAACCTTTAAAGGGGGCAGGTGGAGGCAGTCAGCAACATCATTGTGAGATAAGTATGGTATAAAATAATCTACCCTAACGCTGCCTTTACTCCAGATCTGATCTGTAAACACCAGTATCACAGTGGCTTTTATGTCTGAGCGTCACATCTGCATCAGGGTGCCGCAGCAGATCTGCAGCTCCACTGGAAGAGCTGCTGATTCTGAAGCACCTCATCATTATAAGTGAAAACACATTATGGGCCATGAACATACATGGAGACCTAAGATTTGCTCGGCCAGGACAGATTGTTGATAACAAATACAAGTGAGGAAAATCTCATATTTATTATATTTTATGTGCCCATGTTACCAGGTTAACGCTGCGACAAAGACCTTTGGCACTGAGACATTAAACATGCTTTTTCCCAAGTTTTGGCATCTCGCCTGTTTTTCATGTGTGACCCGCATGACCTCAGCAATGGAAAAGATCTGTTCATAGTCACGTTGACAGCAACACTACATTAAACTGACCCCCCGTCCCCCCATTTCAAACGAGAGTAAACCAAAATCATGTGGTTGCTTTCTGGTTAATATTTGGATGATTTTTGTTACTAATGCCCTGATCATACTCAATGTGAAAAAACAGGGCTGGCAGTGTGGACCCTGCCCCATTTGGTGCTGATTAAAAAAATCCAATCTCATTTTCACAGGACAATGGGAAGAATGCAGGAGTGCTATGAGGTTGTGTATCCTGGACAAAGGCCCATAATAAAGAAGGGCCACATTGAGCCCATAGACATCTCGGTGGCATCTCGAGGCTCCAATAAGAAGGTGACAATTTAAGATATTTATTCCCAGCTGCAGATTTCTTTTGTCATTTTATATTTGATAGTTTACGCTGCACTGCCATGCTAACCGTAGTATTCTAACGTTCTCATAGTGACCATATTACCATGCTGATGTTTAGGCTGGTGAGAATGTCAGTTGACCTGATGATGACTTCAGATGAGAAGTTGAAGGATTCCCAAAGATACAATTGATCATTTAGAGGACATGAATGTCAATTCATCTGATTGTTGCAGAAATATTTCAGGTCAACTTTCAGTCAGGGCGTCACCAGATATAGATTCAGGAATCTTAAATGATACTGTTTATCATCATTTCTGCAGTTTGTTGTTGCCTATTGACTGACTCATATGTCATTCATTCCCCAAATTAATTCCTAGAATTAAAAACTTTTCACCAAATATTCAACTTTTAAATCCATTAAAAATGTACCTGGAAGGCTTCAGCTTGACAGCTGAGTTGCAACACTTTGCCAACAGCCACAGCCACAGCATTGGGGCAGCATTAAACAAAGGACGTAGTTCTGCACGATGATCAACTGAAATCCAAACATCTCAATGCAAGAAAAGTAAGTGGCACCTGTAGTCACCATGTTTCCAAAACCTGCATGGAAACTGGAGACGCCACTTCCACAGCTCAGGTATTAAAACATAACAGCACAACATGTCCTAGTGTTTTGCTAGTTTTGCTGCACTTTCCTGCAAGTATTGTAAATTTTATAACGAATATTTCAATCAATAACCTTTCTTTCCATGATTAAGACAAGACTACCAATTAAACAATAACTGTGAATATATCAACATGGAATATCATAGACGAAAAAACAGTACCCTAAAATTTTGTTTAAAAAATAATAAGCCCACCAAACCCTAAAGAGGAAGCCAAAGTATGACCAGCTTTTTCAAGAGGTGACATAAATGTCTTTATTTGGATGGATGCGCTGCACATTTCTCTTCCTGCACGCTTGAATCATCTTTCTGACGGCAGTGTTGGAATGGACCGAGGCAGGCACTAAAACGATGTAGGACGTAGGAGAGCGGATAGCGCACGGTAAAGGGGAAAGAACATGATGTCTACAGGAAGAGAAGCCCTTACAAAAGAACTTGGACGGAAGCAAAATCCAAGAGACACCTTAACAGTGTGTCACTAAATTGAGGTCACTTAAGATGTTGATTAAAGTTTCTACAAGCCAACTTGTTAAGGCAGTGGTGTAACTTTATCTATCAGCTGCAGTGGAACAATGGAACTGTGCTACATTGCTTGTAGGTGGGGATTTAGCTGCTCAGGCAGCTACATTGACCACTGTTTGTTTATTTTGGTGCATTGGACATAAAACACACAAATTAATGACCATACGTAGTTCAGAATTTTAAATGTAGACGTCTATTGGCTTAGTAGCTGTCTAGTGATATCTTTGCTGCACATGCAAAGAGGTTCCAAATATTTCCTTTTTTATACAACCTATTATAAAAACTATGAGAAACATTTTCCAGAGACCTACTCATTTATGTCTCTTGTAATAGTTTGAGGCACTTGTACTTAGTTATGTGAAAAAAATAACTCAAGAGAAATGTCCACGAAAGATATTTGACATGGATTAGAAAGATTCACCATGTCAACACAAAATACAGAAATATCGTTTTAATGGATAAATCTGGAATCAGTGTGCCTCAGACCAACTACTATATATATATATATATATATATATATATATATATATCAGTTGGATAAAATGTTTAGAGCACTTTGCTGAAGATTGAATGTTTAAAGTGCTCATATCTAGGGGTTTTCTTTAAATAAAACTAGATTGAAACGTTTGTTTTTTAGTTGATAGAGTCCAGAGATTTAGTCGTCTAAAAATAAGCTGTGAATGAAAAGGGTGGGGTTGATTGAATTTGACGGAAACTAACAGCAACAACTATTTACAAGAATAGAAGTTTCTTGGAAGTTCAACCCAATCCAGTGAAAAACAAGCAATTGGTGAAGCTTAAAAAAACACATACAAAGAATCACAAAAATAATCACATTTAGCTCTGAGGTGCAAAAAACTCAGCACTAGAAACATTTTTGGAGCAGAACTATCAGATTTTGCAACGTCCCATTAATCTAATTGAGATTTTCTTAGTTTCGAAACTTCACATCGTGTAGTAGGAGGTGCTAGGTATTTTGGTGTGAAACAACCATTACAAGCTGATGTCAGTTCTCTGTGGCTGATTTATTGTTCTAGCTGTAATTGTTCTCACATGCTATCTCTAGGTGACCCTTATAAAGAACCTGGAAGTGTACCAGTTGGATCCTGCATCTGTGGCCACTGCTTTGCAGCACAGAGTCCAGGCCAGCTCCGTCTTACAGCCCATTCCCGGTGCTAAAGATAAAGTCCTCGTCCAGATCCAAGGCAACCAGATTCACAAAGTTGGCAGTTTGCTCTTAGGTTTGAAACTTAACTATACTTAAATATCTTAAACATGTCATTGCTTTTGTTTTAATTGCTTCGGTTTGTCTAATCTAATATTCCAATTTCAGATCACTATCAAATTCCTCGCAAGTACATCCAAGGACTAGACAAAGCTCTGAAAGGTGGCAAGAAGAAGTAACATCTCCACTGTCTTTAAAGTTGTTTGTATGAAACCACAACAACACTGAACTGAGTTGTCACTCATGTAATAAATTCCTAAAGGTTGATTAATGAAGTTGTTACTGTTTCATAGTTTTGATTTGGAGTACTTCAGGGTGAAGTGACAGTTAAATAAAACCAGATACATACTGTGTCACTGTAGGAAGGTACATTTCTGATGGTGAGAGAGAGCACGAGGAGAAAACACTCTTAGATTTTCTTGTTAAAACTATTAATCTGTTAAATTATCAAACACTGATATCATAGATATTATTAGGTACTTATTATAAGATAATATTATTTATGAATCCCAAAGTAAATCCAGTTTTCAGACAGTACAAACCACTGTAAACTACACTGAAGTAATAATAACTAAACCAATAAAAGAGAAAAAATAACAACTAATAAGAGTCAGATGAGACTAAAATAAATAATGATGTCCAATAACAAGCAATGGCCAAACGAGTTAACAACAACAACAAGCAGATCATTAGAAAAGACGAACCAATCCTGAGCAGAGGAGTCATGAAAAACAAACCACGATAATTCAATAAATTAAATGGGAACACTATGTGAATCTGACGAGGTGAAAAATGTGTCTTCTGTAGTCATAAAAACACATCATAGTACATAGAGAGTAGGGGTGGGACAAAATATTGATACAGCAATATGTCGTCGTCCTGGCTCATGAGATCTGATTTTTGATATGCTGGTGCCAAATATTGATATTTTATTCTCATCAAATGGTGCGCTAAACAGATTCCCCCGTCAGTTTGCCTTAGCAGCGTTATTGCTTCATGACTTCTTGCAGTGGCGTTTATCACAGGAATGAGGGCAACATCTCAGTTTGTGTCAGACTCTTTAGCAGTGTACAAAATTCACTTGACCTTGTAAAGGGCATTCTGTATTCTTCAGTAAGACCGATAGTGTGAGGTGTTATAGGATTGTCTTGCAATATATCAATTATGTTTAGAATCATTTATAATAAGAATCGCTGTGTCTTGATATTGTTTTTATTGTGAGCTGTGATAACAAGTTTCATCACTAGGATAAGTTAAATAAAAAGAAAAGGAAATTCATAATATTTAATCAATTTAAAATATTTCCATAATTCCATTTTCTATGATTAAATATACAAATAAAGTATTTTTGGGGGTTTTCAGGCCTCTTTTAAACAGCCGACAGTGAGAGAGTAAGGAAATGAAAGGCATCAAAGTTGCCCAGCAGGGAAAATGAGGGTCATGGTCCCTTCCATAACCCCGAGACCCAGTGTGATGCCTCCATGCTGCGACTTATATGCATGTCAGTGTTCGCACCAGGAAGCCGAGCAGCTCCACTGAAACAGTTCAGGCTCATAGACCTGGCACAAGAGCTCCACTGTGTTGGTGATTGGGTCGTAAGGTCGGGGAAAGTGCTACCACCCAGTAACTTTCAGGTCATGTTCACCACCAGTGTTAAGTCATGGTGGAACTGACAGCCCGGGTTCATGGTTCTAAATCAACAAATTAACCAGCACATTTAAGAATATTTAGTTTTTTCATGTGTGAAAAACACAGAATTAAACACAAAGAAATATGGATCCAATAAAAGAAAAGAAACAAAGCCTGCCAGTATTTTGTGCGTTGTTCCTTAAGACTTCAAAACTCCAGCGTTTCACCACAACAAAGGCCGTTTTATAATTCTCCTGTGGTAAATTCTTTCATGCTCCTCACAGAATTTGTTCTCAATCCTCACTTGATTTTGGTTGTTTTTGTCAGGTTTTCGCTCTGTTTTTCTAAGTGATTGACTCGACTTTTAAGTTAAGCTGCAATTATACAGCCTCAACTATGTTGTGGCCAGCAATGTAGTTTTCCATCTGCACATTTGCTTTCATAGTCTTTATCATGTTTGAAGTGTTTGTGCGGATGTTTCTGTGGCTGTAAAAGAAGCAATTTGTGCCAATCTGCTGTTCGGCTACAGCAACAGAAATGTATATATAGTTCTTCGGGGATGGATGGGTGGATACATGTCCCCTCACTTCAGTTGTTGTCGCTCTTATCTTTAGCCCGTGCTTTTAGGTCAAGTCTGAACTGTATCTACTTTATTTGTGTATCTTTACTATATAATATATATAATGTGGGCCATGACGAAAGGAAGAACCCCTTAAGAACCATGATTTTTTTTTCTTCCTCACTTTTGAACATTGCGAGTTTCAACATATTTACCATCATTTTTATTTGGGTTTGTTAGGGTTTATTCTAGTTCTCATCTTATATCTCTTCCAATTATAAATTAGTTTTGGGGGAAATACTTATAGCCCTGGGTTAGGGTTAGGGTTAGAAATTAAAATTATGTAAAGAAAATATTGTTTTATCCAATTGAGGTTTTATGACCAGTTCAGATGTTTGTATAGACATACTGTAAACTTTTTGAAATGCACAAAAATTGAGGGAAATTTATTTATGTATTTTTTTTTAATATAGATTTGGTTTCACTGTGAATAGAGTTAAGGAATCGGTCCTAAATCAATGTATCAACCTTTAAATGTCTTTAAGTCTTGATAACTCTTATTCCTCAAGTTTAAATGTGGACATATTTTGTCTTCACATAAAAAGTCAAATTAGGAATATTAAAGCTATGTACATTAATTTTGCAAAAGGTCAACAGGCTTTTTTTGAAAGTCACAAAGTCATCAACTGGTTACGACTGAAATCAAATACTTTACTCATCTCTGTGACACCAAGAGAGTGAACCTGTCCAAAATTGCTCAAGGACAAATGTCCGCAATTGTGTTTTGTAACATCACTAATTTTTCAAAAGAGGTTGGAAGCTGCGTCGCTCAGGCTCAACACTGTGCCACTGTCTGCTGCTATATTTATCCAAAGATTGTAATCACTACAATTATAAGTGTACACATGAGGTTCCAGGCAGGAGCACAAGACTCATGAAAACATTCTCTAGAAGCAGCACAGATTTCCTCTTCCTCGAGTGCAGCAGGGCCATGACTTTGCTGACCTATCACTCTGCAGTGACTAGCCTCAAGTGTACAGTCAGCCCGTTAAGTATGAGGATTATGAGGAGAGGGAATATGTAGGCTTGTGCTGTTTGAGGGTGCAGCGTGTTTACGAACTGAGATGGGGCCTCTGTCTTGATAATACACTTGGTCACGTTACACCAGTAATCAGGAATAGCAAAAAGATGACTGCAGAGAAAAAGGGCTGTAATAGTCCATGAAACACTTCTCAGGGTGCAGAGTTTAGCTTTAATTGTCCATGTGCGGATGGCGACAAAGTACTCAACTGTAAACTCAAGCAACAACTCAATGTTGAGGTGTTGTAGGCGCCGTTAAACATGTCCCTCAGGCTTTCAGGCTGCCCATAACTCCCAAACTGCTCCTGCAGGTTATGCTCAACAGAAGGCTCAAGAACAGCAATGAAGATCAGAAAGAGGGTGACAGCCACAGAAATGGCCATCAGATAGAACCGCTGGAGACAGAGTGCAGTTGATCCTCCAGGGTGATGGTGTTTGGTTGAGGGAAGGATTCATGTCGATTGGGGGCATCTTATGTCTTAGCCTAAGAACCAATGTTAATGCAATTTTTCAGTTTAATTAGCTTTTTATAGCCATAAGATAGTTAAATCAGTTGGCATAAAATGAGCTAACAGCTCTGACTGATTTACTTATGGGGAATCCCTTTGATCACTTCATCAAGACTCACAGATTATGCTGCAATTAGCCCTGAGCACATGTAAGAGGCCCCTGTCCCCCAGGACACCGAGACTGCAGGGACAAGCATCAACCACAAACAACACATTGCTTCACATTTCTTTTTGTCTCTTGCATCTCTTTCACAGACATTTTTTTGCACTTCCTTGCAGCTGTTTTGCAACTTTTTAAGAAGATGTTTGCATGACTTTGTAGATGTTATGCATATCTTTGCGGTTCTTTCTATTCCTATGAAATAAAACAGGCTTTTGATTGTTTCATAGTTGAGAGTTTCGCAGCAGAAAGTATGTGTGTGAGGCAACAGAAAAAAATGAAAATAAAAAAACTGAAGGAACAGAGAGAAAGAAAACACACCTTCAGACATGTGTTCTGGTTGCTAATCTTAGACTTGATGCCCTGTTGCCATGGAAACCAGGTTCCTATGATGTGCTCTCAGACGAATTGGGCGGCTCATCTGGATTTCATGTCTGTGGCTGCACTGAGGGTCATCTAATAATTCACATGTACTGGCTCCTTCCCAGGCTGCCCACAGCGATCTGGCCCCATCAGCTCAGTATGCAGCAGGGGTCCCTGCCCCTCCCTGCAGTCACCCACTGAGGACGCATCTTAGTTTTCTGATACTGTGACAGCAACACTGCACAAAAATATGACTGTGATTACAGTGTGCTGCAGAGGTTGCGTAAGACTGTAAGCCAGTCATTAGGAAAGATGTTTATAAACATTTCTGAAATCTGTATTTGGCACTGGCCGATCTGTTAGTGAGTGATGTTGGTGTTTATGGCGTCATTTTGTTGTGGCAGATTATCTCTCGTTCACCTTTGCTGTTACAGTAAAGCCTGTGGTTCATTCCTGATTCACGTGCGCTTGCGCACATTATTTTGCAACCTATGAAATCAACTTTAAGTGAATTCAATTATGTGGAAATTTGTCTCATTGACTCCCCATTTGTCCCTCCTGTAATTTAAAGCCACTCGGTCTGCATTAAAAACCCTCAAGATGACTAAATATCCCTTTAAATAAAGAAGCTCACATTTTGAATTGACTGTTGCATGTTAAACACGAGATTATGTTTTTTGTTTTTTTCCCACTTGCATCAGTTTCAATTTAGACTTGACCTGATTGCGTAACCAGTGTGTGGAAATGCTTCTTGTGCTTATGTCTGGTTCACTGAGGTCGTCACTGCCAGACCAGTTTACAGCTGAGAGGATGAGAAGAGCAAAATGATTTAGATATATTTACAGAAAATATGAATCTGCCTAAACTGATGTATAAGAAAATAAAAAGGTGCAAATAATAAGCCCTTGTTAGTCTGGGAAATAGCGGACACACAGTCTGTGTCACCCTCTGTTGGTCATCAGTTAGCACACCAAGAACAAATCATAAAAAAGAAATGGTTAAGTAAAGTGCTTCTGCAAGCCATAAAATAAAAAACACTGGATCTTTGTCAAAGAGGTCGCAGGAGGACTATCCGAGGCCATAGTTTGTCATGATGTCAAAGGCATCTTCTCAGAGCTTTTAAGTAAAAGTACCAATACCCCACAAAAGCTAAAGTACTCCAAGTCCTGCATTGAAAATGTTACTTATGTAATGGAATAATCTGAAAAAATCCCAATAAGTCTTTTAAAAGCAAAATTAGTAATGCAGAAAATGAGTCTTTAAATATCATACATTACTCTAATGTTTACTAGTATGTAATTTCTTTATGTTTTTCCTGATGCTGAGCGTTGATACCACTCTCATAAATAAGAAGCTAACAAGGAGCAGGATAGACAGGGAAACATTAAGCCTGGCAGCATAAGTACAATATAAGTAAAAGTAAAGTATAATTTTAAGTAAGGCTTAAAAGCTCACTCGTTATCATGTCTGTTTAATAAAGTGTAAAAGTGACATGGGTGCTAAAACCTTTGAACAGAGTCAGGTTAGCAGTTTCCACCTGTTTCAATACTTTGTGCTAAGCTAATATATAGTTGTATCTTAATATTTACTGTACAGATAAAATTGTATCAGTCTTGCCATCACATTTTTTTTTACAAGCTTTTTACCCAAACGTTGCTTTATAACTGTACATATTATTTAATTAATTCACAGTGACAAATTACTAACGACTAATTTATGTTATTGAACCACAGCACAATTCAGACTGAGCCCTCTGAGTATTAGTCGGGAGATGCTGCTGCCAGTTGCTGATCCATCAGACAGGCCACCGCACATCATCATGCTGAGAGGATTGCGCTAGTAGAAAGGATTAGACCATTTGACATTTTCCCCGACCAAAGTGCTTAACCACTTTGATTAGAGACCCAAAAATATAAAATAAGATAAATTCATGACGAAGGCAGAATACTCTGAGGGACTGATTATGTTCTCGTGGGGCAGATGTGGCTCAATCTGGGATCAATGGAAGATTTTTGAGGACATGTAGCACCATCTACCCACTGTGGAGACAATGTAATACAGTGTAATGTAAATATTATCTCCCCATGTTGCCCTGTAGTCCCTCTGAGACAGGACTGTGGGCCAAAACACAACAGTTCCCTCTAGTCTGCTTTGCAATGTCTGTTTCTACTTAAACTGTAAAAACAGAGATGAAAGTCCTTTTTACTGAAGTGAAACAGACAAACGTAACAGAAAACCTGCCATTTAAGCACAGATAGGCTGTTTATCTTTCACTGTAGATATGTGTTTAGCACATTACGCCCCATTTTATTCAAATTCGAAGGTGAAGTTACATTTTTTCGGTTTCTTCAGATTTCTGTGCCACGAAAATATAAAGTGATGAGAGCAAGAGTCTTAACACAGTTCCTTGAATACTAATTGTATCCATATTAATATCCACCAGCTAACTACCTATCTGGCGCTCTACAACATACAAGTGCATTTATTGATCGGTTCCAGATGTGGCCTGCTCTCTGTCTTCTGTTAGCAGTTGTTTCCCATCCAACTCCTACTCAATTAAGTTAGATCTAATACAAGATAAAGATGTATTGGATTGCTTTATCATCCCATAATTGCTGTGCTGATAAATAGAAAAAATATATGTGGAAATGCTGTGGTTGGTTTTTCTAATAGCAGTAATCCATCATGCATGATATGTAAAATGTTTTCACATGCTTTGTCTGGACAGCTGGGATTACAAAATGTGTATCAAAGAGTCAAAGAGGCTTTTCAACATGAACATGTCTGCTTTTTTTTTAATGTAAAACTGCCGGAAGCCAAATCAGGTCACATATGTAAATGAAAAAGGTTCTTTTATGTTTGAACGCTGCTCTCTTACTTGTGTGGCACCTTTTTAAAAGCCATGCTTAAATGTGAAATCCATACTGTTCAATACACTGACCCCAGCCTTTACTGAGCCCCTCTGGGAAAATCTTGTAGAATCTCAAAGGCAAAGATTTAACTAGGGTCAGTCGGAGGACAAAACCATAAAGAACTTAAAGGCTGCAGCCATAGGAAGAGAGAACATCTGAAACACCTTGTGTGAGTTTTCTGTGTGATGGGGACAAAGTGTCGGAATAATGATCTTCGCATTGATCACTTGATAAGGACTCTTAAGGACAAGGGGGGACGTATGTGTAAAAATCACTTTGGTAGAATTAGAAATGCACAGTGAGCGAGCCAATATCTTTTTTTTTTGTCAGGTTTATTCATGTGTAATAAGTGACGCAGAGAGAAGCAGCTCTGCAGTAGAAGCAATGATATTAATTGAGTGTTCTGAGGTTTCATTTCATCTCTACCAGTAATTGGCGGCTGTGGCCGAGGGGTAGGATGCTGACCCCTGAATGGCCTCTCCTAGCAATAAAAGTGCTGCTTATAGATGCACTGTATGAATGTGTGTGTGAATGGCAAACTGTTCTGTAAATTGCTACAAAAAACCCAGTTTTATTGTTGTAAATGTGAAATTCCTCTGTCTTCTGTTTCTGAAGTGGAATAGAAAAATGTGGACACAAGAAAAAAAGACATTTTTTAAATGTTATCACTCTCAGATTTTGAACGATAAATTGAGTAGAAACATAAGGTTAAAACAAAATACAATATATCTAATAAAGTTCGGGCAAAAACTGATGTACATAACAAGTTCCTTTATTTACTTTTGTATGACATGTTCCGACAACTCTTTAATTTGTTCACCAAAACAAACCAATTTCCCAAGTTGTTCCGACTCAATCAATCAAACTTTATTTATACAACACAAACAGATCAAATGCAATTCAAAGTGCTTTAAAGTTGATTGACAGAACATAGGATATTAAAAATGGCTTAAACATTTGGATAAAGAATAATGTTCCCAAAGGAATCACTAATAAGAAAAGACAATAATACCATAAAGGTAATATAATAAAGAATCGATAAATACAAAAATAGAATAAAAGGGAGAACTAAAAACACAAAAAGTAGTATGAGGTACTACATAAAATAAACTACACTAACTTATGGGGACATTTACACGAACTTCCAAATTTGAACATTTCTCTGATTGTTCCAACACTACAAAAATGCATTATCAATCATTAGCACTCTTCAAATTATCAATTTTTAGCAATGACTTTTCTAAGGATGCTTAAAAGATTATATTGAACAGCACTTATATCTACTTAAACCTGTAATACTTTTACAATGGACAGTAACAGATTTTGTAACTTGGGTTTCAGGATATGCTAAGAATAGACCAGGAATACAATTGCTTTTCCTGCAGGCATGATAACTGTTTTGCTTTTACTCAGTAGGTCAGTTTGGATTGTTGGTCACACACGAACTGAGCAATATTATGTCCACAAGATGCAATGTACACATGAACAGTAGGGGTAGAGTTGTGGCAGTGTGGGGAATTGGGCTGGCAAATGTGGGCTTTCAAAAAAGCAAAACGTAAAAGCATCAGATAAAAAAACCTTCAGGTGTTAAGATTTGAAACTGGGGTGAATTTAAAATGCCAACTCTGTCTAACAGGAAGAAACCAAGTTGAATTAACCTTCCGCACCTCTTTGAAATGCAGCTCTGTCTTAACTCACGACCAAGCCTGAAACCTCATCTGACAGCAGCCTTAGGTGCTTTTAGGTTTGTGGGGGGTGGGAGGATGCATGTTTGACAGGTGGCAGCAGCATGAGGTTCATGGACTCCCCCCCCCCCCCCCCGTGTTGAATGTGAGCGACAACAGACAGATGGTTTGGCAGGCAGGACCACAGATCATTTCGGCCTTTGGGTTTCCTGGCAGAGTCCAGATTGAGGACAATTCTGAACAGCTCCATATCTCTCCCTTGTCCTGACTGCTCCCAGAGCCCCCTATCACTCGTAAATCTTAAGTCTCCCAGGACGGAGCTGCCAATAATGACAAATTGTCCCCTTTAGATGTTAAGGGAATTTTGCATGTTGCACTCTGTTAAGTTCGTCCATCATTAAATACACCACTGCTAATTTTTTACATGTCTTATAAAACGTGGTTTCCAAGTTGCTGAACGAGACAATCAAGACAACTTTAAGCAGACACAAAAATGTACTTTGTAGATAAGAAAGATCATTTGGTTACTTTATGGATATGGAAGAGTTTTTCCTAAACCCTCTTTCATTTAGTCTGAATTATCTTAATGAAGGATTGTCTGTATAGTTGTCATTTACAAACAGGAGAGGGGCCTGGACTGATGCACCAAAGTGAAATCTGTAATAAAAGATGGAGCCGGACCAATTTGAGTTTGGAAAGATCCAGCACTGGATCGATGCCTGGGTGGTGGTCTACGTATCACAATGATTATTCACATTCATCTCCCTTTGATAGATACAGTCACACACCAGTATGAAGTTTCTATATAGTCCCTATGTTTATATTCATTATTGTATTTGAATGGAACACTTTTAAAATTGCATGCAAAATACAGTGAATCACAATCAAGTTAAATTTTATATCAAACAGTTTTGAAACAGTTAATTATATATATATAGTTAATATTAAATGTATTTTAATAACAAAGAGAGCTAAGAAAAACCAGAGTCAAATTCCTCATGTGTGTTCACATACCTGGCAATAAAAGTGATTCTGATTCTGATTCTGATTATTTATTAAAAATGAATAATCACATGATCTAGGCCTGCGAAAAACTTTATTTGAAAAGAAACTCTGAGAAGCAAACTGTGACAAACTAATAGTCCCATCACAACTGCTCTGATTGCTGAACCTGATCTGTTTAGTTTTTTCTTTGAGTGAGGGTTTTTTATCTAAATAGGTGTGACAGGGTTACGATGTCAGCGTGGTGCTCAGCCGCTGCAGGACCTGAATAAAGGGCGGACAGCAGCAGGCCCTGTACTTGATCATGAAAAAGGAAATGTGGATTTCAGCCCATCGCTCCATGGCCTTAATCTGCAGGATTAGAGCATCAGAAAGTTCACTGCGCTGTGTGTTTGCGTCTGTGCGCATGCAAGTGCATTTGGCCCTTTCTTAGTCGAAACCATATTGTACATGTGTAGCATGTGGTGGAATTCTGTCTGCAAACCCACATACTGTAGGTGGGAATGTGTTTGTTGATTCAAGTAACCAGAGCAACAAGTAAAGCAGCAGCAACGGCAGGGAGACAGGCGGGGAGGGAGGAAGTGAGGGAGGGAGGGAGGTGTTCGTGGGTTAAGAGCTAAAGCCGCTTGTCCCGGATGAAGATGGCTCTAAGGCTCTCTGCCAATCAGAACCCAGCCAAGAGCCCACTCTCACTGACAGGGCAGGGAAATGGTGAGTTAGGCCACACGCATACCACATGTACATGCTTTACAGTAAATGATGCAGACACTGTACAGTGCATATCAGAGCTTTGTAGGGACAGAGCTCTGCTTCAAATGTTATCAGATATTTTGCCACTTGGGGGAATCGACAACTATCACACATTACGACCTTTCAGAGAAGTTGTCCATCACGCCAACAACAGATATATTCAGAAAATGAAATAACCAGCGGTGAAATATAACAAGGCACATTTACTTTGTATCTATACTTGATTACATTTTTTATGTACCTGTACTTTACTTAAGTAGATTTTTTTGGGGTACTTATCATTTTTACTCCTCTACGTATACCAGCAAATATCTACAATGTGTTTTGTTAAATCTAAAATGGATTCTGAAGAAGCCACGGCCCGGAACCATTATGAAAATGAAGTGTTTTCAGTAGCATCATCTGAAGCATTCTTTAATAATATGACTGTCTATTATGTTGTATTAAGTAGAAACAGTATGATGTAGTAGGCTGCTACAATCTGTCAGTGCTTTTACTTTTAATACTTAAAGTACCTTTAAAAGCAAATACTTTTTACTCAAGTACAAAGGTTCATATGGTGCTTTTACTTTTACTTGAGTACATTATTGTCTTTTCATTTGTAATTTTACTTTAATTCCTCCATCACTGGAAATAACACATTTAAAAAGTCAGTAAGACTTTAAATTATAACCAACAATGATCACTCTGAAGTCAAATTGTAATTTTTGTACAGATGCTGTAGCTATAAATGTATTATTTTGTTATAGGTGTTATGGTTATAGATTTTATGGGTATGGTATGAAGATTATAAATAAAAACACATGTTATGTTTCAAAGTAGTATTTTTATACAACTTCCCAAAGCTTGTCTTAAGAGTTGAGACTGAGAATTGAATGACTTTATCATGAGGAGCTGGGGGCATGTGCACAAAAAAATTACAGTTGCTTTAGGTTGGACTGCTCAGACTGTCATTCCTGGAAATTGTGTCCTTTCTTTCTACACAGTTAAGCCTGGTTTATACCTCTGTGAAGGATCAGCACAGAACCTGAGGCGTAACCTTCACAAGGGGCCTACAACATTGAGAACATTTATACTTGGTGCTTCTGTGTCTGTCTACTTGTGGAGTTGGTGCTAATAAAACTTACTTACTTTTACTTAAATCAGTCCAATTCATTATAGAGATGATGTGTACAAACACTGAAGTGATTGAGGCAGAGGTAGGGTGAGATTTGTGTGCTTGTCCGAGCACTGAAAGGAATAAACGAGACACGTGTTTATAAAGCTTTACTTTGTGGTGATGATAATCCTGATCTTCTCCTTTATCCACCTCATAAAAATTCATTTATTTCATGTCCAGCAGGCTGTTTATCTTCCTCATGTGTCGTCTGTTGAATGTGCCTCTGTCATATTATTAGATGATAGATTATAGTCGGAAATCCTCCCATGACAATAAAATAGCTTCACTTCCTCTGTATCCATCTGTCAGGTTCAAACTATTGACAAATATCTGCACAATTATCCTTGTCTATGTTCGTATGACTTTCTCCTCCCTCATCTTCTTGTCATGACTTGCACCTCTTATGGACTCTGAAGTGACTTTTTGAACTTTTGGTGTCTTTGCTGGGACTTTGGACTCTCTGTTGAGACTTTGGACTCTTAGTTGGGACTTTGGACTCCTAGTTGGGAGTATGGACTCTTGTGTGGACTCTTATCTGTTAATATTTCCAGTTTTTTGGAAAATTCAAATGAATTTGAAATGAATTTGAAATGAAAGCCAAATCTGTGAAATTTTTCATCCATGAGTTGTTAGTTCGCTGATGTCATCACTTATAAACCAAATAACACAAGTGTACAATTAGCATTTCATAGTAGTATCTAGATTCAACTTTACAAATATTTCACTTATGTTACCTGCAGACAGCACCATCTTTCACAGACGTTTTTATGATTAACGTGCATTTGTTTAAAATTGCTGCCTGTTACCCCTGATCCTTTTTCCTTTCTCTTCGTAATAATGTAAATATTAGAAAGACATGTCAAGGTCTTTAAACCTTCAAAACACGTTTATTTACAGCATCTGTGTTTTTATCCACATTCTGACTTCAAAGCACAAACACACTGAAGCTGGAACGACTTCACATCTTGGGAAACGGGACCATCCGAGGAGAGTGTGAACGCACGATCAGTCTCTGTGCTCCCCGTTCTCTTGGTCAGTTTCACACGTTCGCCCGCCCAGTTTGACCTTGTGCCCCTGTTCAGCTCCCCAAGGTTTCCATGTTTCCAGCTCAGTCTGTTGGCTTTTCTTTCTGCCTGGCTTCCTGCCTACCTGTTGACTGGAGAATATAATTTAGAGAATATATTCTTCAGTGCACCTGGGTCGGGAACTCCTTAACCCTGCAGCGCACTCAAATATCAAGACTATGCTCTCCTGTGAATTGTAGCAATTACAGTGGAGCTGCACGAACGAATGCTGTTTAAAATATAAGCCGGGCCCGAGCATCACAATGTGAGCCTGATGGAGTCTGTGGCTGGTTTCAGTCAGTGAGGATAAAGTCTCTCTGAACATCTGCCAAAACTCAGAGATCATCTAACCAGACATGGACGCACAGTTCACTGTGACATTCAGATACTAATGGTTTGGGGGGAAAAGCCTTTTTTCCATCCTCTTCTTTCATCCATTAAAGGCCAGTTGTGTTTTTGGCCTTGCCATTTTATCACTAGGCAGGTGGTGTGGATTAGTGATGCTCTCTAAACTTCGGTATGAGATGATACACACACCACACAAGAATGTAGAATCCATGAGCCCACAGATTTTCTGTCTTTAAAAGCCACCTGAACGTCTCTTTATCTATCTTTTTTATAATCACCTCATCATGTCACCTCTCCTTTAATCTCATTACTATGTTGTCCTCTTTTCCCAATTAACCAGCTCTGCCTCACGCTATTTACTCCCATTCATCTTTTTCTCTCTCAATCTATATTTTCTATTCATTTAGCCATCCGTCCTTTGGTGAGCGACACTGTCTTCCTCAGAAGCCGGGACCTCTCTGTGACCTCCCGTTAATCATAGATATGTCACCCATGGTCAGAGAGGTTAAGTCTTGGTTAAACAATGTGATGTTTAAGCAGAAGGGACACAACGAGGACAGTTTTGTCTGGCTATAAATTCACTCAGAGCAGCGGCCAAGCACTTTTCTTTCAGTTATTTCATTTAAATTAAAAGGAGTGTGTGTGTGTGTGTGTGTGTGTGCACGCGTGTGCTTGCTTGTTTGCAAGTTATACAAGAGCACCCTGCAGGCCTTCCAGAAATAATGGTCCATGACCGTGCAGGAAATATATAAAAGAAAAAAGCATCACGGGGGGAAATTAACAAAAGAGGGATGAATACACAGTAATGAAATGGAATCTCATCTTCTGTCTGAAAAGAACATCAAAAGAGATGTCTATTCTCAGGAGGCAGCATTTTGTCATCTGTCTCTCAATCCCTCTCAATCCACCCATCCATCCCTCTCTTATGATGAGATGGATGATGAACATGCGTGAGGGAGAGAGAGAGAGAGGGAGAGGGAGAGAGGGAGGGAGGGAGGGAGGGAGGAAGAGAGGGATAATACCTTCTGAATACATGATGAATGTAGTCATCGGGCTTAAACTGACTGGGGGGCGAGTGATGCACGGGGACGGAGACCGTGCATGTGAGTGACAGCGAGCACCAACATCAACGCTCCCCTGCAGCCACTCTCAGTCTCTCCATCCTCCTCCTGCAGAGAGAGACGGAGGGCATCACACAGCAGGCAATAGAGTAAGGATAGAAAAGAGGATACAGCTTCTTTTTTTTTTTTTTGACTGAGGCAGGAAGAGGATAGGGGCATCAGGAGGCAAAAGTAAAGTCAGTCTTGTTCCACCAGGAGCTTCTTTTTTTTTCTCAGAAAGAGCTGCGCTCAGTGTGCACAGCTTGAGGAGGAGAGAGGATGCTGAACAACATAACAGACTGCGAGGAGGGAGAGGGGGGACCCAACAGCCAGGGTGAGTGACGAAACCTACCACAGGCTGATGAGAGAGGAGCGTGAGGCAGTGAGTGGATCACTTTTGCAGATGTGTGCAAGTGTGTCAACATGTGAGCGCACATGTAGGAGTAAGAGAAAGTTAAGGAAACAAGATTATGTCATTTCAGGAATGTAGAGACAAATAATTTATCTGCATCTGTATATGTGAGACAGAGATAAGCAGAGGTAACTCTTTCAGTGTTTGGGTTTGACTAAAATATTTATGCTCCAGATGTTGTGAGATTGGAAACATGTGGATGGGCTCCAGTGACTTCATGTCTGTTTTTTCCAGCAGTTCAGCATCAGTTTGCAGGTTTGCAACTATTTCCACCTGGTCTGCTCACCGGATAGTCATGTGATCATACACTGCCCAATGACTGGTCTCCTCATTATCATGAAGCTGGATAATAGACAACATAAACAGAGAACCAGTTATCACATTAACACACGCACACATTTTTTTATTTAATAAAGACAATAATTAGTAAATTAACTTGGAGGAAAAAATATAAGTTGCAATCATTGTTGTTATACCTGTTTGTTTGTTTATCTTTTATCAGGATTAGCAAAAACGACTCGATGGATTAACATTAAATATGGAAGGATTTGGTATTGGTTGGGAAATAATCCATTCAATTAATTTTGATTTTTTTTTGGCACTTTCTTAAATTGAATTGTGAGATTTAGGGCCTTTTTCAACATCTTCATTGAATGGTCACAGAATAAATAATGTGTAACTGCACGACAAAAACATCCTCTTTCCTCTTCTCTGTTGTATTGTATTGGCATTCCTCCCTGGGCCTGTTGTTAAAAGGGAGTAGGGCAGAAAATTGGACACTTACATTATATTGAGGAGAAATTTCAGGCTGCCCTACCCTATTATCTGAGAGCTGTTCATCATCATCAATCAGAGCTGTGACACATTCACATCTTCTCGGGGGGAAATAATCAGTGATTGGGGGGTAAATTCAAAGCCAGAAACGATATAGTGTGTGTACAAATCAGTGCTGTGTGGTCTTAATGATGATGAGGAAGGAATGAAGTTGTAGTGTTTGTGTTTCCATGAGTTATCCAGAAATTAACAATGGACTGAAGTGCTCTGGTGGGACTGAGCAATAAAAGAAGGTAACCTGAAATAAACTGTTGGAAGAACGTTTTTAAGCAGGTTTTATTTTATTTTAATGGTGATTATGTACATTCTCTTTGTATTTATCTGTATTATTACCTCAGCCAATGAGGTTATGCCCCCCCCCCCGTCCATCTGTTTGTTGGTTATGTGTGTTTGTTTGTAAGCAACACTACACAACTCAACGGATGTCCACTTGATGGAATGATGATTTTTTTCACATGCTTCAACATTGTGAGACATTTACTGATATTTGAGAACTGATATCTACAAGTTTGTGAAATTTGATGAAGCTTGTTTGAATATTAGGGGCGTGTTGGGCCTTGGCCAAGATATACACCCTCCAAAGTGCCATTGTGTGATTGCGGCTCTCTCTCCATTCATTTAGATTTGTCTTACTTCCAGGGACTTTGATAAAGTCAGAGTTGACTGACCTGTAGGTGGTAAATAACCCAGAGCAATATATTGGCTGATATGAGATTAAGGTGCTCACTGAGCTCATGGAGCACTTTCATAACTGTTTACCTACAGGGCAGCCAATCACGGTGCAGCAGTGCAGTTCATAAAATATTGCAGATGCAGGTCAGTTATTGTTTATGTCAAACAAAAGATATGTTGGACAAATGGTTGTTGGAACCAGACAGCTGGTTTGAGTATTTCTGAAACTGTTGATCTCCGAGGATTTTCACATTTTCACAGGTCTCTAAGGTTTTTACTTAGATTTTCCATGTAAACAACGAGCAGGTCTCCTGGAGATGAGGGAGGTCCGAGGGATGGTGGGACTGATTGGAGTTGACAGAAAGGCTGTGATAACTCTGATAACCAGAGAAGCATTTCAGAAACGTTGACACTCATTACTTGAGGCAATTGGATAAAATCAGTAGACGACCATGTTGGGTTCCACCCCGTCTGTGAAGAACAGAAATCTGAGGCTGCAGCTGATACAGGCTCAGGCTGGAAAAACACAAACTTGGCTCAGTTTGGGTCCCTTAATACTGAGGGTTAATCAGGAAAAGCTACTCCGTGTTTAATGGGGTTTACAATTGAGCTGTTTTACCAGCGGGCTGGTAATTTCAGATTTTTGGCTTGCAGTTCTATAAAAGCATATTATCTATTAAAGCATGTAGGCTAATGACAATCACATGTGTGTGAGTAATGCAGAGTCAGAGGTGAGGATTTTATTATGAAACTGAAGCAGATGAATGAAGACCAATGTAAATTTCACCACTGTTTATTTTAAAGGGTTGTCCACAGAGCAGCAGGACAAATGCTTCGTATGCTTCTTTGATTTGATCGGTTGATGTGTTGGGGCGGACAGTCTGGAATTGCCCCCTCGGGACTCTTCAAAGTGAGACATTAAACTTTGGATGGATGTGACACACACACACATACACACACACACACACACACACACACACACACACACACACACACACACACACACACACACACACACACACACACATGCATACATACACACACACTTAAATCAAAAAATATGCCAAGTTGATAAGCTGTTAGACTTGTTCTGTTTGGCCGGGAGAGAGTTCCAGCGGGTGGGGGCTGCGACACAGTAGGCTCTGTCTCCAAAGGTTCGCAGTTTGGTGTTGGGGATGGAGAGCAAACCTTTGATTGAGGACCGCAGCCTTCTGAGCAGAGTGCTGGGGTGGAGGAGGCCAGGTAGATATATGGTGGGAAAGAGGAGTTTGTATTTGATGCAGGCCTTGATCAGGAGCCAGTGGAGGTGATTCGGGGTGATGTGCTGCCAGGGCTTAGTGCGGGGAGGGGGAACCCTGGAAGCAAAATTCTGCACATACTGAAGTCTGTGCACCAGACAGGACTCCATTACAGTAATCCAGGCGGGGGGGGATGAGGGCATGAATGAGAGTTTCTGCCACAGAGTCAGGTGAGTGAAGGCCGGAGTCTGGAGATGTTTTTGAGATGAAAGAAAGTGGAATCAATGAAGAATTTGGAAAGAGAGTGTGGAGTCGGGAATGACTCCCAGGTTAAGGACCTCAGGGCATTAAAAGATGGAGCAGCTGTCAGTGTGGAGGAGGAGATCTACTTTCAGAGCTATCATATTATAACAACCCGCCGCAAATTTACAACAAGCTACGAGGTTATGCAGCCATGTTGCATGTTCCTGTAGAAGCCACAAATCATATGATATCAACTGCGTTTGATGAAAATCGTGCTTAATCAGTGATGTCAATGTGAAATACTCCCCACAATCCTTGGCTGTAAAAGCAACATCTTTGATTGGTGGAGCTGGCTGTCAGGTAATCTTTATATTACTTTTACCACAGAGCAGCAATGATTTCCCTTTTCTAACAAGATAAAGAGAAGAAAGTCCAAAGGGGAGAAAATCACTAAAAGTTCTCTCTTCCATTTTCCCATATTTTTTTTTGTTCCAAATCAAATGTTTGTCATATCTGTCATCTATTAGCTGGTTGGCCTGGTTTCATTTTTCTTTCATTTTAGGTAGTTCTTTTCCCATTGATGTTTGCTCAAGTGTTCATTTGACATGTTCCCCTAGCTGTCATAAAGTGTGCTGTGGACATTAATGTCTCTCTCTCTCTCTCTCTCTCTCTCTCTCTCTCTCTCTCTCTCTCTGTCCAGTTGGTGTTTAGTCTTCTGTTGGTTTTCTGAGCTGTAGTTGACCTGAGCAGTCATATGACTGTGCATCAGGTATTATCTCTTTGCAGAGGAGCGCTGCATTATGTAAAGCTGCCGTCTCGCTGTATAAAGGATTTTTTAATATTACTGTTTCCTTGTAATTTCATTGATGTATCCTCAGCTGATGCACAGCTTTAATAAACTGGCTCAGAGCAGACAAACCATGTCAGTGATTGTCAGATGTCCTCTGACGTATTGTCCCTGGCTCTTCAATTACTGAGCATTGAAAGAAAAGTGTGTCACAACACTAACTTTAATCCATAAAGGGTGAGAAGGTCGGGGAAGTTGGATTAAGAAGGTCTCGACATCTTGTGCACATTTATACAGATTGATCAAATTCAATGTGGTTAATGTATGCATGTTATCATAAAGCACAACCACCTACATCACAGCTCTTCATCACTTTTAATAACCTGCTAGAGATGAGACAACAAAGCCAGGAATGTAAAGACCGGCTGATGTGGTAAAGGTGCTTTAATGTGAAAAGGACTGGTTTACAAGAAGACAAGTTGAAGAAGCTGGCAGGCCGGAACAAAAACACACTAAAGCTGCCTTCAGACATGCACTGAACTCTGGAGATCCTCTGGAGGGGTTGTAGCTGTGTCTCAATTTGCAATCGCATCCTTAGAAGGCTGCATTTGATGACCAATTGCGGCACATCCTTCCCAGCCCAACATATCCCATTATCTTTTTCAAAAAGGTAATGGCAGTAGCAAGCGGGGCGAAAACGTCAGGAAAATATATTTTTAAATGAATACATGTACGGTACAACTGTTTTATTCAGCCCAAAAATGTTTTTATCCGTAGTTCTCTTGCTAGGCGACGTCTAGGGAAGCTGATAATGCAATAAGAGGACCATTCAGTTTTATTTCTGTTCGGCCTGATGATTGGATTTATATTGTTTAGGTTGACAGAAACACGACTCTTAATGAATAATGTTGCTCACATCTGCTGAACCTCACATATGCTAAACAAGTAAATCATAGTGACTTAATTTTTTCTGCTGCCCTGATGTGAGGAAAAGTAGTTATTACAGTTTAATTAAGAGACTGTATATAAAGATGGACGATGCATCTCTACCTCCGCCCACTATCCAGAAATGATGCCAAAATATCCTGTATATGAAACCTGCCAATTGATTTTTAAACTTGGTCCATGTATGATCACTAACATGGAGGAGGCAGGTTTTGTGAGCTGTACTGCAGCCAGCCTCCAGGTGGTGATTGAGGCCTTTTGGCTTCACTTTAGGGCAGAAGTCTTGCAGTAAATAGTTCATGGCTTATTTCTACTAAAATGTTTTTCATTTGTGGAAACAAGTGAGTTAATTGAGAAGATTCTTACTTCACTCATCTGAATGCTTAATAGCTATAGCGAGCTAATATATTTATATATATCCTGGCTCAGTAACAAATTCTGCCAACAAGGCTGCCACCTAAAGTTCTAAAGTAGAAAACTTCTGTTCTTCATTGGGTGTGACTCTTCAGCAGCATCAGCAGTACATTTTTCTTCAGGTTGTGGGAAACACTGCAATGGATCCGACAGATGCATAAATTAAATTTTACAAGAAATCTAATGTTGCTGTTAAATTGAGCCAAGTGCAATCATATCTGGTTGTGTGCAGGCTACCCTCTGTGTTTACACACTACCTGCATTACATTTGGGCTATTTTGAGTTGGATGTTGTGTTGATTGTTTATCACATTGCACCTTCTCACCACATCCAGCCCTCTGCTGGTTTACAAACATGTTAACTAACAGGAACAGTGTGGTCTCATTAGCTGCAGGGAATTTCCGCCAGTAACTGAAAGCTATTGTCTTTGGCAATCACGCTCATATGTGTTGGAGCAGCAGATGTGTGAATTCATTTCAGAGGCATTTATTTTGTTTTGTTTAATACGAAAAAGCCTCTCATCTGGAATTACTGAGGCTGGTATGGCTTTTCTGCAGCATTTTTTTTTACTTGAATCCTGACAGGTCGATGCATACACCCACTTTTACATACATGTGGACATACGTCATGTGTTGTTGGTAATAAAATCATATATAGCCATCACACACACACAACAACTTTGAGCAAATGAAACACGAGGCAGCTGAGATTGTATCGTTTGTTTTATTTACTGCATGTAATCAATCATTTAAGTTTGGGATTCATCCTCTGGGGAATAAGACTGTCTGTAATAAATTTCATGGCAACCCTACTGAATAGTTGTTGTTCGTTCTGGACTAAAAGTGGGGCAATGACTAACAGACCCACATTCTCATTCACAGTCGGTCGGCAAATGGAGCAGATACTTTTATGTCTGGCTGGTCTCTGATGTTAAAACTTGCAAACCACCCAACAGTGATTCCAAACCAGGCAGTTAGATGAGGAGATGCCTGCACATGGCAGGTGATGAACCTGAGGCGCAGACAGAAAGCATGAAACAGGAGCAAACAGGACGTTTTTCATTATTTAGCAGTGTGTGGTTACATTAGCACCACTAATGTGAAGATCTGGGGTTTAAATCCTGTTGCAGATGAGTGCGGTTGATGGAGGATTCATAGGAGTGAGGGATAACTGGCGGGGGCAGGTAGGACAGACGTGCAAAGGACGAACAACACACAAAAGTTAAGGGGAAACACATGAGGACAACGTGGAAAGAGGGAAGAAATGCCTCTTCAAAAAAATATATAAAATGATTCTTATGGGAGGTCCGGCTAAAAATGAGCCACTCGTTTTACAGAGACGTCATGATCGTGAACTTAATTTTTTAGGTTTATCTTAGTTTGAACTGTGAGCAATGTGAACTAAACTTTGAGCTTGCTCTCATAAAGTGTGAACTTGCACAACACTGGTGCCAGGCAGGACATTCCTACTTTAAATCAAAGCATTGAGTCAGTAACTATATGAATGAGCCTCATACATCTAGCATTAGCTGTAATCAGGCTGTAAATAGCATCTATTCAGATTAGAGAGGCTGTCCTTTCATGATAAAGTTTATAGTGATAGACACAGATAAAGTTTTTCTGCTGCCCCCCTGTTCCCGTCCATCCTCCTTATCTTATCCCTGACTGTCTGCAGGCAACATCAGAGTGTTCTCACTTAGTGAAAGTTTAACCTGCTTTAACCCCTGAGTTTAACCATGAAAGAAAAGGAGTGTGTGTGTGTAATTTCAGTTATCGAGCAGAGCTGTAACAGTAATCAGTGAGGATGTCCATTCTTTTAGAGACTCTGGTTGTTTTTATAGCAACATCGAAGGAGGAACATTCTACAATTTCGAAAAACTATTGGCAAATTACACATTCTTAATCATCTATGGCCACTTCATTGATGGTTGTTCAGTCCACTTCTTTAATAGAGGCTAAAATAAACAACTATCTTCTGGATTGTCAAGAAAATAATTGTACAACCTCTTTTCAGGCTCAGTATTTACAATGAACCTCATACGCTGTTGTAGTTCATATATAAATATATATAAATATTTCTTTGGGAAATATGAGAATTATGAATGTCTGCACTCAAATGTCCCATCACTCCATCCTGTAGTTGTTGAGATCACACAGATGGATCAACATTGCCATCCCCAGAGCCGTGCAGATAATGTGGCTAAATCCCGCTCGGAAAAAAAAGGACAGGACGTGTAACTGCTCTGTTGTACCAGCACTAGATATTTATGACTTTAGTGTTCCATGTGACAACATAATTCACAGTTTAATATTTCCCCTGCTGGAGAAAATACAATATTATTCCTCAATTCATCATTCCTTCATTCTCCATCTTGATGGAAAGTTAAACATATTATGTGTTTTTGTCTGGAAGCGTCAAATGTTAGTGTTGCAGTCTCAGCCTGAGAGACAGAGACACAGTCAGGCAGACAGCAGGCTGTGTGCGACGGTGAGGAGTCCGATTTAAATTAAATTAAACAAATGACTTCATGGAATTAGCTTTAATTCCTCAGTTGCAGCAGGCGAGGTGAAAATGAATGAAGTATGTGTGTGGTGGATGTAATTATGAGTTTGCTGTGCCACTGATCGGTGCAGTGCTCTCACTTGCTGAAGTTAATTTCTGCCTGTCTTTGTGGCCTCCAGCAGCTGCTGCATAATCCCCTTGAGCCCACGTCCTATTAAGCTTTTAAAAGCTGGTATAAACTGTCCATTCTGTAATAGCCATGTCACATCAAGGGTACAAATCTGCACAGTCCTCCGCCTTTCCCAGGTCTGCCTGTCGGGTGGCATCAGTAGAGACAAGTTCAGATCTTCATCCTATTGCTTCTTATCAAAGGGTCATAACTGTCGGTCCAGAGACTCAAACAGAGGTGTAGACAGAAATATAATCTGTATATAATCACAAAATGTTTTGTGTCCATGGACAAGTGGGGGTACATTTGGAACATTTCTTCTTTCCACTGTGTTTGTGTTTTTGGTTGGACTTACATGGCACATAGATTTCCCATCAGCCAACAAGGTTACCGGTATGTTTGGTTGTTTGTTGGTTAGTAAGCAGGATTACACAAACACTGCTGTAAGGATTTCCATGATACATACGTGAAAGGACATTGAGATTTAGGGTGTTTTCAACATTTTCACTGATTTACTAGAGAATATTCATTGATTCATGAAAAGAATATTTAGGAATATTTAGGGAACTGATTTCTGTGTGTGTGCAATTTGGTGCTGCGTGATTGAACTTAAGGTGACTGTTGGGCCTTGGGGAAGGTATGCACTCAACTGAGAGGCATTGTGGTTGGGTTGTTAGCAGGATAACAGGAATAAAATACCGATTTTCATTAAATTTGGTGTACGGATGAAACCTCGGCCAAGATAGAACCCATTTAAATTTCAGCATGAGCTTCGTTCCCACCTGTCTGAGGTTTAACTATTTAGACATCTCATTTATTGTTTCTTTTATCTTAATTCATATTAACATGTGTGACTATTTGCCACATCAATGCTAAATTGTTAAAGAGTGAGGCAACTGGTACCATCATGACTCTGAGATGAAGGTTTTTTTTTTTATCTCTGGTTGATGATTAAAATTTAACATTTTTTGCTCCCTCTTTGCAAAATGTCTTGAATTGTCTTTTTTCTTGTCGAGTAGAGTTGGAGGGTTGCAAATAATTTGTCTTCAGCATATTGTAAATGCCATTGGTGCCTTATTTTACCTTTTATAGACAATTGTATTAACATTGTGTAACGTGGGACCGACTACCTCTGTCAATGATTTCATTGCCATTTATGTTTGTTTGTCTGTCTATCAGCAGAATTACTCAAAAGCCAATAAACCAATATCCATGAAATTTTATGAAGCATGATCCAAAGAAGAACCTGTGAATTGTTTTAACAGAACTAGTTCCCTTCTAGCTTGGATATATGTTCTTATCTGAGGACCCTGTTGTATCATTTCAACCAATTACTGTCAAATGTATTGTTGGTTTGGTTTGTGTATTTAAGATTATGAAATAATTTGGATGAGCTAACATGAGCCTGTTGCTGACACCGTCTAATGGGTGTTTTTTTTCCAGGTGAAGGTCTGTAGACTCTGAAGGTCTGAGAAGAGAAGCATTGTGTTCATAAAGTGAGTTCAGGTAATGGATAGTGTCCTGGATTCTTTGGTTTACTGTTCAAGTCAAGAGTTATTTCATCCAACCTGTCACTCAGACTTTAAGATTTGCAAGAGCTTTGTTTGCAATCACAAAATATGGAGGTTGGCCATATCCATCCACTGCACCGTGTGAGCGACTCCCTGGGACAGTTCAGAGAAGTGAATAGTGGGACTTCAGAGTGCATGACTGCTGATGACTATTTAGTATTAATATCATGGTGATGAGTTTCTTAGACCAAAAGTCCAGGCATCAGGTCAGACAACCTCTGTCTCTGAGACTCCGTGTGTCCTCTTATCACAACAGATTTGTGGATATTCACATTTTTGCTCAAGCTTTCAAGCATGAATATAAAACCTATAAACATTTTAGAACTCCTCTGTTCCAGGTCAGTTTCAACACTGTTAATCTTCCAGCCAATTTTTCATATGTGTTGTGTAAAGGAAGTTATTGTGTGTGCTTTGATTTCATTACACCTGTGTTGTTCACCACAAGGTTCAATGAGACTAAATGGAGCCCAAAGGCTACAAGTAATATTGCTTTTCTAGATCCTTATTAAAAACTAATGGCAAGCCACATTTTTTCTTTTATTTTCTTTTATGAGCTCAAACTAAAATCCTCATGTAGAGCAAGACAAAGACTATAATTATTTTTCCCTGTATTACAGTATTAAACCAAACAAAATGTTTGAAAGATTACCTCTGCATTAAATGTGGGCTGCATTTTTATCCTCTGCAGAGATGCATCAAAGTGCTACAGAGAATAAAAAATACAGAATCTGGATTATATATGAGCCCATTATTGTTATTGGAAAAGAAACTGTAAAGCTATAGTGACCTTGCATTGACCGATGACATTAACCTGGCTCAAACCTTTGAGAGAAAACATGTCTGATAGATACCGCAGTGCCTATAATAGATTTGCAAACCATGCCTCGATGTGGTTAGACAAGTATGGAGACGCCACTGGGAGGTTGGGGAGGGTAACACCGGGGTTTGATGACTGTAATTATAGAGGCCTGTTATATATGTATAAGCATGTGAAAGTTATTAGAATATATGATGCACAATGTTTGTTTCCTGTAAATTGTGGTCAAAACACAGTTTTTTAATCCAGGATAAATGTATTCAAAAAACTGCATTTTCTGACAAATCAGCCTATCCTGTGAAAAAAATCCTGGATCCACCTCTGATCCGGATCAGCACCAAAATTGTATTGGTTCTTCCTTGGCCCATACCACATCCTTCCAACAAGTTTTGTGGTCATCTGTTCAATAGTTTTGACATAATCCTGTTTAGAAACAATACTTCCTTGGCAGAGGTAAAACCCCAAATACTGACGATTCAGTGATCAAAATAGGGCTGTAAAACAGCATTGTAGTCACTTGTGTCTTTATTCAGTGAAAAACAATGAACCTTTTCGTTAAAATTCATCAAAACATGAGGCTGTCAAAGTTGTGTCATCAGCATATGTGATAAATCATAGTTGTAGTTATACAACAGGTGAAATTCAATATTTGTTGACAACTTGTCAGACTGAGAGTTTACTTTCAATTCTAAGGTCTTCATTGTACATCAGGTCAATTAGTCAATTGCAAAGTTAACTGTGGTGAAGCATCAAGATTTTACACAGCGGAGCCCTCTCAGGGAGAGAGAAGAACTTCCCCTCAGGGCAGGAGGATTTATGAAGAGAGCGGTAAAGAGCTGGGTTAATTGGTTGAAAGTGACACTAGACAGTTTTACTGTTTACTTGTGCACTATCACTACTGTGCACCAAAAGAGAGCTAAAACAAGTTTATTTTAATCTTGTCAATGCATCAACTATTAATGTGACTGTACACGTAGGAAAACCTTTCTACAAATTTAACACCAAATGATGTTGTTTGCTGATGCCCTCTGTTGGGGTGAACTGGCCTGAATCATAATCCTGGTCATTGATTTGCTGTTTTTATGAAGCTGAGGAACATGAAGCAGCAAGTTAAGAGTATCCAGATGTTCTGTGCCAGAAGGCCCCTCTTCCTGGAATTGTAATATTATCCCTTTGCATGTGGTCACTTTATGTTAGTACAAGAACCACTTATGGCTTCTTGACAGTTGGTTGTATGGGTGTAAAAACATATTCTTGTTTCACAGAGAGCTAAACCTCTTCATGTTTCTTTGTTGATGGGAAAGCAATGGATAACGGAATGGTTTGCTTTTTTTTCCTCACTCCCCGGCTCTGGTGAAAACTTTTTTTCTACTATATTGTATTCTGTTAGTTATAATTTAATATATCAGTGTTTTGTGTGTTTATTTGCTATTTTCACCACAGGCCTTAAACAAGTCGTAAAAATGTTTTTGATTGATTGTTTATTTTGAATCCTCAATCAACATGAACTGTCTGTGTCGTCCAACAAAGTGTTTCCTGGAAAAAAATTGTTTTATGATGTGTTGACATTGGGGTTATTGTTTGGTTGGAGTTAAATAGAAAAGGTTATGCTTTGGGAAATATGGAGGTTTGTGTTAAAATGAATACCTAATTATTGTTTTCATCATGGTTACAATAATAAACACTGTCAAGGTCAGGGAAAGCTTGTTGTATCAGTAAATACAATTTTACTTGATCCATCATTTCTGTAATGTTTTCTCTACCCATCCATACTATACCACCAGCCTCTTTCCTCTGCAGACCGGGGCTTTATAATATTACTTGACTTCCAGCTTTGCTCCAGATGTTCATGATTTATGCCACTCTTACTTTAAACATTAGCATATGTAACGTATTTTTGGGGGGCACTTGCTGAAACCATCGATCCTGATTTTCGTCTCGGGAGGCACATGTGAACCAAAACCATGTGCACAATTGTGAAAAAGTTGAAATTACACCCAATCTAATACTGACAGTAACGCTTTATAATAAGGTTTGAAAATCATGAGGTTAGAAGTGCAGCCCCCTACACAGACATGTAGGCCAACAAAGAGAATGCTACAAAACAATGCAATGTGTGTAGTTGTGTTTTGTATGTATTTGTGTTGTGTTTTTGTATTTTGTATGTATTTGTGTTGTGTTTTTGTATTTTGTAGCTTTTTTTTTTTTTACCAACTCTGCATCTTCATGGTTGTCTTTCGAGTGAAGGCTCTGGCTGGTTCCACTCAGAGATTGCACTTAAGGAGGAGGAGGGAGGTGTAGTTTCCAGGATAGAAACACATAACTGACGTTTGTTATTGTGCAGCCTCTGAGTGGTTCATTATTGTTAACATTACGTGGGGGGAAACAGTCTATGGGGGAAACACATGATTTTATATAGGCTCTGCTAATTCAGCTTTAAGTGTGATAGACACCTTTAATCATATCCACCCCAAGGTAAATATTTCAGGGCAGATAGCGAAGAGCCATCACTAAGTATTCCCTGACTCTGACATGGGGCTCTGCTGCATGAGAAACGGTTATAGAGCATCGAAGGTCAAGAGCCAGAACACAGACCAGACTGTTTGGTGTGTGTGTGTGTGTGTGTGTGTGTGTGTGTGTTGTGTAAGATCAATGGTTGTTAGCATTGTCACTTGTACGTCCCAAGAGAGAATACACACACTCACCAGCTTTTAGTAAAACATGGTGAAATTGCAATTTTTTTAAAGCTGATTTCACTCTAAGCCAAGAGCTGAAATGAGCTTTAAATGCAGATTTAAAAATCATGGTGGATTACAGAACACTCAGGTGGTGCTTCAACATAATCTGAACCATATCTCAGAGTAGAAATAAAAGACCTGCTGTGGGTCTTAATGTTAAAGTTCACTCATTACAATAGGTAAGACATTGATCTCCATTACTGTCAGTTCTGCTGTCTGGATTAATCTAAATGCATATGTGATGCCATTGTACACTGCATCCATAAAAACTGCAACTCAGCTTCTACTACTAGTGTTTTCTTTAAGAAAATGACCGAACTTTGGACTTGAAGAACTTCCAAAAGTCCAGCGGTACTTGATTCAGGTGTTGATGGAACGCTGATGAAGAATCTAAACCATACAAACTCAAAGCAACATAAAAATGAAAGGTTTTCCAATCCAATTTTACAAGCAAAGTATCTGTTGGAGGGCAGTCAGTTGTTTAAAGGATTATCTTCTGTGTGAGAGCGGTTTGGCTGCCATTTGACTCTCCTCTTTGCTTTAAAGATTACTGTGTAATAGTTCTGCGGCTTGTGGGAATTGGAATTGTCAACTAAATTGTGTTGCTTTGAGCTACCAGGTCGCCACCTCATGTAGCTTTTTTCTAATACAGGCTAATACAGGCTAAATGTCACCGCACTCTGAGATATTAGAGGAGACACATGCATTCATTATTCTGCAAGGTACTTGTTTCTAAGAAGGAGGTAAAGGGATTTGTCACAGTGATGAAAGAGTTTCTAAAAGCTCAAAGTTCAAACATAAATTACACACAGACTTGTATTAGAGTTGAGCTGCTCACTGTCCAAAGTTGTTCCAAAGGACTTGATATTACTGGATTGTTACTTTTGCATAGGTGGTGAGATATGTTGGCTAGAGCTGCTTGAGCATTGAATGGGTTTCTAGCTGTGTGACTGGCTGGCTGGTTGGTTGGTTGGTTGGTTGGTAGTTTGGCTGGTTGGTTGGTTGGTTGGTTGGTTGGTTGGTTGGTTGTTTGGTTGGTTGGTTGGTTGTATGGTTAGTTGGTTGGTTGGTAGTTTGGCTGGTTGTTTGGTTGGTTGGTTGGTTGGTTGGTTGTTTGGTTGGCTGGTTGGTTGGTTGGTTGTTTGGTTGGTTGGTTGGTTGGTTGGTTGGTTGGTTGGTTGGTTGGTTAGTTGGTTGGTTGGTGGGTTGGCTGGTTGGTTGGTTGGTTGGTTGGTTGGTTGGTTGTTTGGCTGGTTAGTTGGTTGGCTGGTTGGTGGGTTGGTTGGTGGGTTGGCTGGTTGGTTGGTTGGTTGGTTGGTTGGTTGGTTGTTTGGCTGGTTAGTTGGTTGGCTGGTTGGTGGGTTGCTCGTCCCTGGGGAAAATTCACTTTTACAGTACTACACATAGAATGAGATTTTCTTTTACTCCACTGTGCCGACATCAGTTAATGAAGTTAAAAAAGAAGCTTTGATTTCAAAATAGAATAAAGAAAATAAGCTAAAAAATTACTTCTTGGTTTGGTCAGGCCTGTGAAGTGGCTTTGAAACACTTCAGTAGGCTTTTTGATTTTCTTCTGCAGCAGCCGGAGGAAAGTCTCCTGGGACTCATGTGGAGGAAAATCATTCTCAGTCAATCCCTGCTGCTTCTAAGTGACCCATTATTACTCATTACTGAGTGTGCCCGGCAGGGAGCACAACCAGGGACCATTCAAGTCAAAACACAAACAGGCCACAGACAGAACTTTGCCATTTCTCATTTGAAAATGTGATTGGGTCAAAAGATTTGCAACAACAGCTTGTTTTTTAGAGTCCCTCAATGAATCCCCTTGTTACAGCACAAACTCAGATTAAATCATTCAATCATCTGCCATAACTTCATTATTCAGCCCAAATAAAGACCAAATGAACAACACGTTATATCAACAGTTGTAAACCTATAGAATGGGTGTGTGTGTGTGTGTGTGTGTGTTGCGGTGGGTGAAGAAGAGTCGGCTCTAAATCTGCTGGTTGGTGTCCTTTGTGTTTCAGGTGATGGTAACCCCAAAGAGAGCAGTCCTTTCATCAACAGCAGCGCAGCCAGCGACGCGGAGAAGACCCAGCAGTATGACGGCAAGAACATGGCTCTGTTCGAGGTGGGCGCAGTAACGACCATACAAATATGCTGGTGTACCAGTGTGATACCACTTCCTACCGCTGTCATTACTGTTTCTCTGCGTGTGTGTGTTACAGGAGGAGATGGATACCAGTCCAATGGTCTCCTCTCTGCTCAGCAGTCTGGCCAATTACTCCAATCTGCCAACAGGAAGTAAAGAGCACGAAGAGGAAGAGAATAATGAGGAGGGGGCACGTCCATCTAAAAAACCTGTCAAGGTAAAGTACTGTGTGTGAACCTCCCCTCAGTCTGCAGTGGTTTGACTCAGAGGTTAAATCATTAAATATTCAGAGGAGAGCAGGAGAGTGATCAGTGTTCACCAAATCAATGCTCTTATTAATGTTGGCATTCTGGCTCAAAAGAAAAGTAGAGTTTGAATTAAATGACATGCTGTTGATGTTAAGCAGGTGTAATGGTTAGCTTTTTATTTAAAGTTTTAGCATGCTTGTTAGCGCTAAACACAAAATACGAGGTACATTTTCCAGGTTTGACCATAAATCAAATTAGAATTTTTGATCAGAGTGATGGTGCCAAAGGGAATCATCAAAGTCATTAAGATTTATTCTCTGAAAAGCATAGAAATCTATACCAGAATACAATCCAATAGTTGTTGCGATATTACAATCTGGATTTAAGTGGCTGTTTGGTGCTGTCTGCTTAATCTATAGGTGCGAGAGACAATATTGGAAAATGAGCAAATATTAAATAATCGATTTGTGATTTTACATGAGGGCATTTTAATACATCTGTACCAAGGGATGCCCTGGTGTTAGAGAGCTCACCACATGACCTCAGCAGCCCAGACATGACTCAAGTCTGGTCCTGAACTGCTTGTCGCCCCCCACTGTCTTTCGTAAAGAATTTGACATGATAGTTTTATCAAATCTGCCTGTGTTGCAAACTGTTATATTTTAATTTCACAACGCATGTGGCAGGTGAGTAATGATAGAGAGAGGTGTGACGTGACCGGCGGTCACACACCTCCAGGTTCTGATTAATTTGCCATCGACCCACGACAACACACAGGACCACCCACAGGGTTACAACGTGAGTTTAGCAGACCTCTGTGGTCTGCTTCTCATTTCTGCTTGAGTCTAACTCAAGGTTTCATTCGCTGTCACCAGAGTAATGCACTTGAGTCTTAGGTCATCAGTCGGGCTGCTTCATGGTTGATGTTGATGTTAGAGAGAAGAATGCATGAAACATGAAAATAATAGATAATAATAATGTATAAAATAAGATGCAATACATGCTTTTATCAAGCACCAAGAGGTTTCACCTTTCAGCTGAGATGTAGTCTGATCTTGTAACAACATAAGAGCTAATGTCCAGAGATCATCTAGTGTGTGTGATTTACAACAAGGGAAAAGAGTTAAACAGCAGGGAGAGCAGTTAAAACAAGCCAACAAATCCAGAGGGGAGCAGGCCGAAATCCAAAACCCACATAGTACAGTCCTCACATCAAAGCATGCAAAGCATAGAAACGCAGAGTAAAAGGTAACAAACATGCAGGATAAGATATGTCCCTAACAGCCACTGGTGGCCCCTTACATCTGCTAATATCTGAATGATAATTGGTAACATAAATTGTGCACAAGACCTTCAAACGTACAAGATGTATTCAACCAGTAGCAACTGACTCAAACATTTGTGTTTTCATATACAGCCCCTTCAGAAAACTTCAGTTGAAAGCAGCTATGATGCTCTGCCTTCCAAAAAAGTAAAAAAAACAAGACTATAAATACACTGAGAACTAAATGACAAATAAGTCCACACAATTTTGCATATTTGCATACAGATGAGACCTTGTTGCACTTTGCACTGGTTTAAGAAAATGTATCAGTCAGAGGACATTTGTCAGGCTGAGTGAGGGTCAGACGTTCCCTAGGCTGAGTCACCTGACAGGTCCTGCAGTGTGAGCAGTCAGAGCTTCACTCATCAGTCCGTACATTTTTCACTTCCTTCCCATCAAACACATCTCCTCGTAAAGAGCCCTGTGGAATTTCAATGACGACAAATGAGGACTTGATTTTTTCTTCATGTCACCTTCACTTTTTGTTACTGATAAAATCCATTCATGGCTAAATATCCGCAACTGTCACCAAGTACAATGCTGAATGAATTATTTAATGAGGTATTCATCTTTCACACAATCCAAAGCCAGGTTTTAGCTTTTATTGTTTGTAGATCATTGTTTTAAAGTGCATCATGAATGAACCGATGTGTGTAGATATTGATACAAGAAGAAGTTTGAGTTTTCTGCTGCCAGTCACACACAAACCTTTATTATCTCAAATCAAATCATTGAAGCTACAAACAGATTTACTGACAGACACAGAGAGAATTAAGGAAAATAAATATTTCTTCTTCCCACTTGTATCACAGAGATCACTGAAAGGACACAGGTACAGAAGCTTAGTCTTGCCTTGTCTCAACAGGGTATCCACCTCTTTGTGTTAAATTAAATGATATGTTCGAAGTGATTCTATGAGTTTTAAAGGCAGAATAGATTAAAAAGACAACGACTCAACAACAAAGTACAGAAGAACAGAGTTAACCCCTTGATTTCAATGAGCTCAATGGGAAACAATCAGACTCTTTATTTCCCAGGTTTGACGTGTTGTTTTATGTTTTCCAGGCACCACAGCTGGGCACTCTGATGGGGGTGTATCTGCCGTGCATCCAGAACATTTTTGGGGTGATCCTCTTCCTACGGATGACTTGGATGGTCGGGATTGGAGGCGTCCTCGGTTCCTTCATAATCGTCTTCATGTGTTGCTCCACGGTGAGTAAAAGTGCAGATGTCTCTGCTGTTGTGCAACTCGACCCCTGTCCACTCGGAAAACAGATGCTGCATTAAAATATTTAAAACACAAACATCCAGCTGCAAGATTATTTGAATGTAAAGCGGTTTCTCGGCACATATGCGTAGTGTGTGATTTAACCACAGGCTGTTGTACTGAACTGTTTAACAGGTTGTGCACTCATAATTAGAATTGCACAGATGCTGAAGGTGACATAGTAAATCCTGGCATGAGGCAGATCGCCAATAAATCCACTAACACTGAACCACTGCCATATTTCCCCTGATGGAATCTTACAACTGCTGCTCAGTCAACATCCATGTGTAAAAATGATTAATAGCATGTGTTCCTAATATATATATAAGTTAGGGATGTGAATATCGTTAGTTTTGAATGTGACTGGTAAAAAACACTGTTTTTAAAAAGTTTGACCTGTTTATGATAAGAGATGAAAAGTCAGGGGATTGATTTATCCCAGTTCAGACAGACAGAAATATAAATATTGTCACCAAAATGTAAAGGGTCCATCCAGCTGCTAATGGAGACTTCACACATGTGAAGCTCATCGTGGAACCAGAGGAAACACCTGGCAGCTTCATCCTCTTGGGAAAATAAAAGTCTGCAGAAACTTTCACTCCATCCAATAGCTTTAAGGATTTTTCAATGGTCGACCAACTGGCAAAAAGCAGATCCCTCTGAAATGTAGTGGAATAAAGATATGCATAAAATGGTATAATAGAGTGCATATAGTAATGGGATGTACCAAATTATATTTACTTTGTTACAGTACTGAAGTACACTTGTATCTGCACTGTACTTCAGTAGATTTCTTTTCAGGTTTCACTTTTATTAGCAAATATCTCTACTTTCTACTCCACCACATTTTTACACTGCATTGTGTTACATGTTCATATTATTTCTAATCATTTTTAAATAGACAAAAGGGAATTTGTTCAGTGATCCAATCCAAGGTGACATTAGACCCCGCCTCTTGCAGCAGCAGCAGCAGCAGCGTACACTGCACTGGTGAAGAAGAAACTCCTGAAATGGATTCACCACTGAGCCTTAATGTCATCATAATGACAGGCTACAATCTGCAATTATTTTTACTGTAAATACTAAGATACAATGACTTACTTTTGCTCAAGTAGAAAAGTTAATGTGTTACTTTTACTTTTAAATGTTTTCTATGAATTTAAAGTAAAATGTTGATGTACTTCCTTCTCCACTTGTGCAGGTTCCTTGAAATTGTAGTGACCTGGCCAGTAAATGTAATCAGTTCCTTTTACCTCCGGCCGCAGCAGACAGTTGACATGAAGTGACAGAATGTGTCTCATCAGACAGGCCATCACCGTTGATGAACAGTCCATGGTGACCAGCTGAGTCAGACTCAGTGCTGCTGGATGTTCACTCACCGACACTCCCTCAGTTCATCGAGGTCTCGCTGTCAGTCATGTTTGATTTTTGTTAACGTCCACCTGCAGCGTCTCTCGCTCCTGTAACCTGTCTCTGTTTGTGTGTGGCTTGTTTTCTCAGACTATGCTCACAGCCATCTCCATGAGTGCCATTGCCACAAATGGAGTTGTACCAGGTGAGTGGGAGTTTGAGTGTGTGTGTGTGTGTGTGTTTTAGACAGAACAGTTCAGAATGGTGACTTCTGTGTGTGTGTGTGTGTGTGTGTGTGTGTGTGTGTGTGTGTGTGTGTGTGTGTGTGTGTCTCATAGCTGGAGGTTCATATTACATGATCTCTCGCTCACTGGGGCCTGAGTTCGGTGGAGCTGTCGGGATCTGCTTCTACTTGGGAACAACTTTCGCAGGTGCCATGTACATCCTTGGCTGCATTGAAATTCTGCTGGTAAGGTTGCCTTCATCATCAAATAGATAAATTCACAGCCCTGCAATACTTTCGAGTCCAAACGTAAAATAATTCAATAGCACCAGTTTACTGTGTTTCAATATTCTTTTATTATAATTTCCATTCTTTTCGACCATACTCCACACCACCTCATCTTTTCCCCTATACATCTCCTCCTTCCACCTTCATCCCTCCATCTTCCACTCAGATTTATATCATTCCTCAGGCAGCCATCTTCCAGATTGAGGGTCTGGAGGGGGCAGAGGCAGAGGCGGCTCTCCTCAACAACATGCGGGTGTACGGCACCATCGTCCTGAGCCTCATGGCGCTGGTGGTGTTTGTGGGGGTGAAATATGTGAACAAGTTGGCACTGGTCTTCCTGGCCTGTGTCATCCTCTCCATCGTGGCTGTTTACGCTGGAGTCATCAAGACCGCCATCGACCCCCCCGTCTTCCCGTAAGTGACCTGTTGATGCACTGGTCAAGATTTTTGCTTTTCTTGATTGTGTCCATTTGCTCGATATAAATCATCACTGACGAATGATTTAATTCATGTCAAGAGAAAGTCATGGTCACGGGACACGTCAGGATGCCTCTTCCTGTAGAATCGAAATACTTTCCATGCTTTATGTGTCCCTGTTCAGAAAGGAACAGGTCTATAGTGTCTCAGTATGTCTCATGTGTTGTTTGTCTAACACCACAGAGAGCATTTTAAACGCTCCATTTCTTTGTCAGTGTCAATTTCCTCTTGAAAGCATGCTGAGATAAACATTGACCCAGTGCTGTATTAAAGTGTCTCAACTACCTACCATCATCTTTCATGTCTGAACTGAGTCTTTCTCACGGAGAAAAACTTTTTCCATCATCTCTGTAACAGCGATATGTCAATGATGTTTTTTGGACTTTCTTCGCAGAGTCTGCCTGCTGGGGAATCGAACCCTTCTCTCTAAAGGATACGACGTGTGTGCAAAGGTCATTGAAATAGACAATGAAACTGTCACGACCAAACTCTGGAGGTCCTTCTGTGATTCTGAGTCCCTCAATGCCACGTGTGATGAATACTTCATCAACAACAACGTCACCGAGATACAGGGCATCCCGGGGGTCACGAGCGGCATCCTGGCTGGTAAGAGACCAATATAAATGGCAATTACCCATGATCCCTCGTCAATGTATTCAAAGGATCAGATGTTCTCTTTTTTCCTTTCAGAAAACCTGTTTGGTAACTACTTAGAAAAAGGGGTGGTTCTGGAAAAACGTGGACTTGCATCAGATGTGGATCCGGACAGTCCCACCACCAGCTCCAATCGCTACGTCCTGGCTGACATCACCAGCTTCTTCACCCTGCTGGTGGGGATATACTTCCCATCTGTCACAGGTTAGCATCACTCAGGCCCACTGAAAGGACTTGTCTGTAGGGATTAGTGGCATCTGCTAGTAAGGTTGCAGATTGAATCTAACCAAGTTCCCCTTCCTTTCCCCATAAATCTAAAGTTTGACAGTTGTTAAATCCCAGAGCGGCCTTGCTCCATCCCAAGTGATCAACCCTTTCACCTCTGCTCTTTCTCTTTGAACTGTTGAGCAGCTGTTCCTCAGTCCCCAGGGCGAAGTGTGAAGGTGATAGGGTGCTTATTATGAGTGCTCATCTGTGGAATAATAGTGCCTCTGGGATTAGTCATCAAAGACAAAAAATATTTAAAAGCTTAGAGCCTCCTGATGGTTTAATCTCCCACCGCTCTCAGGTATCATGGCCGGCTCCAACCGCTCCGGCGACCTGCGTGATGCTCAGAAGTCAATTCCCATTGGCACCATTGCAGCCATCACCACCACGTCTACTGTGTGTATCCTTCACTGAGCCCAGGTCCATAGAATGAAACTGTGAGCCTCCGAAAACACTGGTTGACGACTTTGACTTTTTCATGTTATCACAGCATATTCCTTTACAGTTTAATTACCAGACATGTCCTGTGTGGTGCTGTTTGGTGCCTGTATAGAAGGAGTCGTCCTCAGGGACAAGTAAGTAATTAATTGTTTAACAAGGTTGTGAAGTATATTGAAGTAATATACAGGCCGATACATGACTTCTCCTACTTGAGTATTTCTACTGTACATTACTTCACATGCACTATACTTATATTTCATTGCATTTCAGAGGTAAATATTGTACTTTTTGATTGATAGTTTTAGCTCTGCAGATTAATAGGCCTTTTATTAATGCAAAATACAATTAACTAATGAATTGTGATGTATTATTATGGATTGAGCTACCTGGTTATAAAATAAACCCCCAGTTTTACCTGAGCTACCAGCAACATTTTTAAATATATATATATATATATAAACAACTATAGACTATGTGGTTGTAGTCATTGAGTCCAGTGTAAATATATACTTCCCATATCCAGTGAAAGTTTCCATCTGTTCATTTAAGCCAATAATTTAACATTTAATATAACATAATCTGAAACACTTTCTTGAAAAAATATTATGTGACCTTCATCAATACAAACATTAGGGAAACTTAAATGATCATTGTGTTTTCAGCTCCAGCCTGTTTCTTCAACACTGAACATGATACACTGTGGAAGTTAGATCATTTGATGAGTGAATGTGTGTAACAGCTTTGAATTGTTAAATCGTCACCTCCCTCTTCACAGGTTTGGTGAAGGGGTCAGTGGTAACCTGGTGATTGGTACGCTGGCGTGGCCGTCTCCATGGGTCATTGTGTTTGGCTCCTTCTTTTCCACGTGCGGAGCTGGACTCCAGAGTCTGACGGGAGCTCCACGTCTGCTGCAGGCCATCTCAAGGGACGGCATCATCCCATTTCTCAGAGTGAGTAGCATTCAGATTCATCTCTGGCATAAAAGCAGAATTTTGTTGCCCTGAGTTGTAGAAACAAATACTCTGATTGAATGGCAGAGATTAGATATGTGTGTATAGAGTAGATCACACAGGTCTCAAAGGACTGCAGAGTTTCATTTGATTTTGAAGGTGGATGATAAATGTGTTGAATTTACAAGAACGATTTGTGTTGCAATGTTGACCTTCTTGACACTAATTATTTAAGTTTGAAAACATTAAAAACATATTTGCATATAAAACAGAAGTATATTTCTCAAGCATATGTTGCATCAGACTTATCTAGATGCCAAAGATCTTTATTTGTACAACTGAGGTTACGTTGAGGTTATCAGACTGAGAAATGAGTTGAGGAATTTGGGATAAGAGGAAACGATGCCCAGTTTAAGGATTTTAAAAAAAACAATGACATTCTTTGTTTGTCCATGTGTTCTGCCATATTATATAAATGGCCCAAATAAAAAATTAAAATCATGTGATAAAGTTTGATTGGATGTTGCTGCAGGTGTTTGGGCACGGCAAAGAAAACGGAGAGCCCACCTGGGCCCTCCTGCTCACAGCCAGCATCTGTGAGATTGGTATCATCATCGCCTCCCTGGATTCAGTCGCACCCATCCTCTCCATGTAAGTTCATTCCTGAACTCACACACACTGTGAGACTTCTGCCTGTCTTACTTCTATCTTTTTTCTCCTCATTGTCTTTCTCCCTCTCTTTGTTCAGGTTCTTCTTGATGTGCTACATGTTCGTCAACTTGGCCTGTGCGCTGCAGACGTTGCTGAGGACGCCAAACTGGAGGCCACGTTTTAAGTTCTACCACTGGTGAGAGTGTGTCAGTGTTTAACGACTTTCCACACATGCAGTGAACGTCACTGAAATAAGCTCAGAGGAGCATCAGTGAGGATGTCACACATATGTTGATGCATTTTCCAGCTATTAACAGAGCTGGAGTCCTGCTTTGTTTACGGCCACATTCACCAGCATCCAGTTAGTTAGAACACCTGTGGATCATTGGAACAGTGTGAATCCACTCACACCCACATGCATGTGTGTATGTGAGCTTGTGCATGTACATGAGATCAAGAACAAAATTGAAAACAAATATAAACCTGAAAACCTATTTTCTTTTGAGCAATAGGATCCAAAATTAAAACACAATTTTCCATCAAAGTAAGAATTATTTAACTCATTTAGTTTTTTTTCTCGTGAGAGAAATCAAGATTCAGCCACGTTTGAATCATTTGTTGGATTGGTTGGTCAATGTCAATCAAATAAAAGACCAAAACATAATTTTAGCAGAGTTCAGGCTTTAACTTTGCAGGACGATAAACCACCCTGCTTTTACACATATTTAAAAAGGTGAAAATGTGCAGCTTCAGTTTTTGGAACAACAGTCGGACAATCTGCTGATGATGCTCGTGCTGCACCTCAATCACTGTGGGCAGCTGTTGCCTGTCTGTCTGTGTGGCTGGACTTACAGCTGCTGTACACAACCAATAAAACTCTTTACAAGCTGTGGGCATTGATGTGCTGCAGCCTGTGGAGTGAAGCTGACAGAAACAGTTTGACTGGACATGTGACATCCTGTCCCCCCACAGGGCTCTGTCTTTCCTGGGTATGAGTCTGTGCCTGTCGCTGATGTTCATCTGCTCCTGGTATTACGCCATTGTTGCCATGGGCATCGCCAGCTGCATCTACAAATACATTGAGTTCCGTGGGTAAGTCATCATCACGGCATCAGACCAGAAGCAGGAATAAGATAGTTTCCATACAGTTCATCATGCACTAACCCTGATTGTGTTGTGTAACAGAGCTGAGAAGGAGTGGGGTGATGGGATACGTGGCATCTCGCTGAGCGCCGCTCGCTTCGCTCTCATGAGGCTGGAGGAGGGACCACCACACACCAAGAACTGGAGGTTGGTCAGCTCCATCTTCTACAGTTTCACACTCATCTTATAAACACCTATTAACACCTGTTAATCACTTTTCTTCAGTTCTTCTGTAAGGCGAAAATTTTTATTTTTTTATATCGTAAATTTATTTTGATGCAGCCGATTTAACTTTGCACGAACACAATAATCAACTAAATGTGATTTAAATTTGGCTTTAAACTCATATTTTGAGATGTTTGACTGTCTTTATATACAGTCTATGGGTTTGACTTCGTTTTTTTTAATCTAATGTTTAGTTTCACTGACCTACTGCTCAATTTCTTTTTGTCAGGCCTCAGATCCTGGTTCTGTTGAGTGTTGATGCTGAGCAGAACGTAGAGCAGCCTCGTCTGCTGTCTCTGACCAATCAGCTGAAGGCTGGAAAAGGTCTGACCATCGTTGGTACCGCAGTTCATGGAACCTTCCTCGACAACTACACTGAGGCTCAGAGGGCCGACCAGGTCTGCCATACGCTTCCACTTGTTTACCACACAGCACATGTTTCCATAATGACCAGTGATCGCTCACTCTGTGTCTCTACAGTCTCTGCGTAAGCTGATGGAGACAGAGAAAGTGAAGGGTTTCTCGCAGGTGGTCATCTCCTCCAACCTGCGAGACGGGACGTCCCACCTGATCCAGGTTGGAGGACTGGGAGGCCTGAAGCACAACACAGTGATGGTCAGCTGGCCCCGTAACTGGAAGCAGCCTGAGTGCCACCAGCAATTCAGGAACTTTATTGGTAAATCTGTTTGTTGATGAATGTGAAGTTTGTGCGATTGCTCTCTTTCACCAGTTAATCTGATTTTTATTATTGAGAAAAGTAAATCACTAAACCTAAACCATTATTGAGTCTTACTGAAAGTGGTTTATTCATAAAAGAACTTCAATGAAGCTTCCACTGATGTTCTGTTGAAAACATTTGTAAGATTCTGTTTCGATCATTAGATTTTTTTAATTAAACTTTCTTTTACTCTTGTTAAGAGTTTAATAAGACGTCTTTTTAAATCATGTGAGGCATCAGCAGCATGTTTGGGAAATTAACTGGAAAATTAACTTCATTTGATCTTATTTTAGCTCAACTGAAACCTTGTACGACTTGTTTCATCTGACAACATTATCTCACCACAGATATGTTGGTATTGTGTAACGTTCATGATTTATAAATGACCTAATCTATCTTTACTAAGATACACTTGTCATACAGTTTGTCCACCAAAATACAAACTAAGGTTTATTTTTCAATCATAAAATGTCCTGCTCAGAATATCTTGACTATTTCTTTTAGTGTTTATTAACAGTGACAGTGTAGACACAGGAAAGAGACATGGGACGATTTTTCTAACCCTCAAATCGTCTTTGCGCTGACCTCAATAATCCAGTGTCATTATGAATATTGATTTACAATTAAAACCTTCACCAGATATTTTTCTTTTACTAATTTCTCCTTTCATATTCAATGTGATGAATTTCCCAAATGCTTCTTCATATTTGACCACAAATCAATTCTTGTGTCTGGTCTCAGAGGTGGTTAGAGAGACAACTGTAGCCAGCCTGGCTTTGTTGGTTCCTAAGAACATCTCCAGTTACCCGTCCAACGGAGAGCGCTTCACTGAGGGCCACATCGATGTGTGGTGGATCGTCCATGACGGAGGCATGCTGATGCTCCTGCCCTTCCTGCTGCGCCAACATAAGGTGGGAAACAGGACTCAAAAAGAATTTCTCTGTCTCCAAAGATTTAATATGACTGTAGAAACTTTTTGTAAATTATGAGCACAAGTTCAGAAAGACACAGAGAGTAAAAAAGAACAGTGACAACGTTTTGTTCATGAGCCGTGACTGTTCCCGTTTTGTCTCGAAGGTGTGGAGGAAGTGCAAGATGCGCATTTTCACAGTCGCTCAGATGGATGATAACAGTATCCAGATGAAAAAAGACCTCATCACCTTCCTCTATCACCTGCGCATTGTAGCTGAGGTGGAGGTGGTGGAGATGGTGAGAGACTCGTCTGACACATTATCTGCCATCACAAAGAGAGAGAACTCTACTACATTTTAAATTATTTTCTATCTAAATAAAATCTACTTTCGTCTGTAGAACCAGTTAATAAACCTGTTTCATGATATATTTAAAAATGTTTTTCCATTTTAAAGCTTGACGGTGACATCTCAGCCTACACCTATGAGAAGACACTCGTAATGGAGCAACGGTCACAGATCCTCAAACAAATGCATCTGACCAAGAATGAGAAGGAGAGAGAGGTAAGCAAGAAAAGTTTAGAAGAAAATGAAGTGTTAATTAATGACATGATGTTATTTCGTTCATTATCACTGTCCCTTCACAATAAGATGTTTGTGTCTGGACTTGTTTTCCACAGGGAAATTACAAATTAAATCTTTTCCGTTTCTTTCTTCTTTTTTCTTACAACTTTAGATCCAGAGCATTACAGATTCATCCCGTGGCTCCATCCGACGTAAAAACCCATCGACTGCACGTTCCCAGCACAGCACTGAGGAGGGAACCAGCTTGGCAGAGAAACCTGAAGAGGAGGTAATGCTGCCTTTTGTGTGGGATGAATATCATGTCACATTTCAAAACTGAAAAAAGGTTGAAGCTGTGTTTAAAGCAAACACTGTATACAAACATGGACAACATGACCGCTCCACAAAAGGGAAGCCAAATTGTCTCGACTGCCTCCTGGTGGCTGGCTGCAGTATAGGTCATAGGTCATGCTGTCAAAGTTAAATACAATTTTTTCAAAGGTGGTTTCTGTCATTTTAAGTAGATTTGATCACACTGTGTTCATTTAGTTTAGTTTGGTTTTCATTGGTTATTTGATGCTATAAAAACAAGCTGAAACATTGTAATTGACAGCTCAGACTCTTGATTAGTTGAGCATGTGTATCAACAACAGTATGTCAGACATAGAATGACATTTAAAAAAAAGTTTTTTCAAGTTTTGATGTTTCTGAAGGTTTGTGTTATGTTGGAAAGGCTTAAATAGAATTTAAAATCTCTGTAAACATAATCTTTTTATCATGCAAAACCTTATTTGTTTGATTTTAAGCTTTCACACAGTTTGAACCTTTCAAAGCACATTTTTTAACTTTGAAATATGACACTATATTCATCCCATATATTAGGGGCAATAACCTGTTTATTTGTACTATGTCTGTTCTTAAGATGGTTCTCTGTGCTCCAGCTTGGGCAGAACCTTTTTTATTTTTGTTGTGGCGCGACATGGTTTGTCTCATCACAAAACAGCCATCGCAGCAATGTTTCAGTCTAACCAGTGACCTCCCTGTCCCACTGGCGACCACCTTCCACACTGTTATCTTTACTGACAAGTGTCTCTTTCCTCTCTTTCACCCTGTCACGCTGTCATGTCATGGTGTCTTTGTCTCAGTCTGTGGCTGTCTCCAACTTAAAACAGGTCCAGCTGATCCACAGTAAGAACGCCTCAACGCCAACCAGCCCCACAAGCCCCACGTCCCCTGCTGTCTCTGCAGGGGGTGCTGCCACCTGGACCGACAACAAGGGTGCCGACAAGGGGAAGAACCTTTTGGCAGCAAACCCAGAGTCAGGGAGGGACTTCTTCAACATGAAGCCGTGAGTCAAACTGCTGCACAGAGATCAGACACATGACGTACACACAAGGACACGGGTCAGTGGTAAATATTTGTGCTTATCGACCCATGTTCCAAAGTTAGAGGAGATACATGTTGTTCCTGTGCACGTGACAAACAAAACTTTGAACCTGAACAACAAACATATGTAGCTTCCTACGAGCACATGTCCCATATGTAATATTATTGTTATTTTCCACCACACATGCTGCTTCAGGGAATGGGAGAATCTGTAAGTATCAACATTTTTAGTGACTTCAGTAGCAAACACACTGATTTGTAAACCAAAGTGTGACCTGATGTTTCTTGCATCAGGAACCAGACGGATGTGAGACGCATGCACACGGCGATGCGACTCAATGAGGTCATCATGAAGAAGTCCAAGGAGGCGAAACTCGTCCTGCTCAACATGCCCGGGCCACCAAAGAACCGTGTGGGCAACGAAAACTGTATCCTGCACCAGCTCTGTTTAATTTATCTTTGTGTCGTCAGATCACTTCAGATCCCAGTCGAGGAAATTCTTTTTGCTGCATAAAAACTCTAAACATGAACACAATATAAACACAGTAAGACAACTGATGAAAAGAGCTTGTACTTCTAACATCATATATTTATTACTGTATTCTATGTTGTCTGTAATGTGCTGTGTTGTGTTGTGTTTTGTTGTGTTGTGTTGTGTTTCATATATATTGGGTGAATTGGGGTAATTTGGGACATTGGGACACCTAAACTTCAGTCTGTTCATTTCCTGTTCCAACTAAATAGTCAACAGGACTTTTACGATAGGTTAGGATGGACAACATGTGACTGAAATCACATGACTTCATGGTGGTGATGACACAAAAAGTGGCATGGGCAAATGTCAATGGCCCAGTTGATCATATTACTTTGGGTCATCTGACAGGACTGAGATGGTACCTCAGAGTAAAATGAAACTCCATGTTGTATCAATATATTGTGTGCAAAGTAAAAGCAAGTAGATTCCTTCACTATGTTTCTCAGACATGGAGTTCCTGGAGGTTCTTACCGAGGGTCTCAATCGGGTCCTCCTAGTGCGTGGAGGTGGACGTGAGGTCATCACCATCTACTCGTAGAGGGCTTTTACAAACACCGACACGGAATCTGTTGAAAACAGCAGATGATGGTTAGTTTTTAATAATTTGAAAAGTTCACACAGTTGAAATGTTTATTTTATTTGGATACCAACATCCTAACAAGCATTTAAAATAAGAATTTGAAGCATTCATAGAGTAATTGCAGAAAGTTGACGAGCAATAGATAAAACAAAAGCTACTGAGTATTAAAGTAAAAATAAAAATAAAAATGTATGGTTTTCAATCATTGTTCTGTCCTCTTGCTTTTATTCCCTGGCCATTTGTAAATGAGGAATGTTTCTACTTTGTATTTTTGTCTTATTTTCTATTATTAATTGATGTTTTTATGTATTTGCTCTTCTAATCATGTCTGTCTTTGTTCTGGTCTGTTTTTGTATTTAATTGTATGGTTGGAAGCACACAAGTAATCAAAGTGTTAAAAATGATGCTAATTCATAGAAAAAGGTCGGATGAGGTTTTCTATCTGTTCTTGTGAAATATTCACATTAAATAACTGTATCAAGGTCCAGTGTTTAGGAGTGAGAGAGATCTATCAACAGAAATGTTCTATAATATTCATTATTGTGTTTTTATTGGTGCATTATCACCTGAAATTAAGAATTGTTATGTTTTCGTTACCTGGATTGAGCCCTTTCTGACGGCTTTCTGTGTTTTTACTTTACCTGAGGGCCACCACAGTTTCTCCTACATGCAGTATGCAACTTCACCACTAGAGGCCACCAAATTCTGCACACTGAACCTTTAAAAAGGCAGGAGTGGTTAAGCTGTATGTTAATATGTACATAAACTTTCAAATGGACTATAAATGTGAAAATTTTAACTAGTTTTAGACCAAGCATCTCTACTACATTAAAACGTTTAACATTTTACTCAAGAGATATTTTAAAAAATGTAATTCATTTTATATGTTTGTGAACAGATACACAACATTGAACCAGTTGTAGGAAATCTATAGTCGCTAAAATATTATTTATTGTGTTTTACACATCTACTATATGTCATTAAGGGTTAAAAGAAACTTTTATTTATTTTTATCATTTAAAATATACTGTAGTTTATACATTCATTATTTAATTCAACTATGGGTTAAAAGTATTTTTTTGTTATCATTATTTTCATGCAGAAAGTTTATAGAACACTGTTTGTATGCTAAATCATACGGTTAGCTTTAGCATTAACACTGGAAACAGGGAGACTTAACTTGGTCGGCCAACTTCCCAAATGTTAAAATATCAACGCAAAACGATCCTCGTTTTAATTTGCTACTATACTAATGCATACAATTTTAAAATGTGAAAGAATTCTCCACAATGTTGATGAGTTCAACAGAACCAGAAAATGCTTATAGAACCTTAGAGGAATCTCTTCAGGTGCATATTAAACTGTTCTGCAGTGAGTTCTGCATTAAGTCAGATGGTCCTGGAGATGATCACCTGTCAGTCATTCGTTCTTGTGCGTGTTTGAGTGTGATATACAATGATTGTTTGATGTCTATCTGTCACTTTAGAACAGTAATTCATGCACATGTGAGTCGCTTCACTGTACTTTGGAACATATGATATCCATAGGGAAACAAAGAGTTGACTTTTGTATCATTGAGGTTTAAATCCAAACATGCTAATATACTGTTGCATTATTTTATTTCCATCTTCTCCTTGGCTCATTGTTGCAGTAAACATTTTTTTTCTGCATCAATTTCTAGCAAAAATTAAATCATTAGCCTTCACTCTCTTTTTCAGGGAATCCTAAGACTTGTACATATTCTATTTTCCTGCAAATGTATTGTCTGTGTGTTGTTTTTAATGCTGTAGCTTTTACAGAACTTCACCTCATAACGCATGAACAAGTGTTCGTTTTGGTAAATATCTGTACAGTCATCAGTGTTTCCCTTGTAATCCTCAGTGTAGCTGCATAACATTAGCATAACAACAAAAACCAAGAATCACATTTAGAAGTCTGAATATTCATGCTTTTTTTTGTTCCATAGGACAAAGGTTTTATTCTGCAGGTACAATAATCTGCAGAAGAAACCATTTGTAACTCGTTCAAACAAGGAGCCCCAGATTCCATGCTGTGTGTGTATGTGTGCATGTGTGTGTGAACCTGACATTATGGGCACACTTTTTGAAGAGAGGACACTGTACAGCTGAATATCAAGTAAAGACGGGACCTTTGTAAATAGATGTGTGAGTTTAGGCCTAGAGGTTACGTGTAATATGTGAGTCAATACATCTTTTCTAGAGATAAAATAGGTAGTTTGTCTTTTAAATTGTAAAGTTTGTTTCATGTTCCATCATGTCTTATGCATTTATGTACAAGTAATGGTTTAATGAAACCATTTTATATGTCAGCACCAAAATGCAATAAATAATTTTAATACTAACTATTACAGCGCGTCATCTTTTCTTTTAGGCTCTGATTATAGATTAACTTGTTTCAAGCTAATGTCCTGGAAGCTTAATGGCAATTTTCCTAAAATAGGCTGGTCATTGACTAAACACATAATGTAGAAGTGTTGAATTCTGAGAGTGGAGAGCAGGGGATGAAAGATAAATCTACATGAGATCAGGCAGTGATGAAGGAGCAGGTTCATTAAGGATTTACTCAATTATCAAAAGTCGGATCTGATGTGGACAGAGATCCACTTAAGAGAAGCTACGTTTTTTCTGTCAAGTTTATAGATGCAGCATTGTGCAAGTGCAAGAGTACAAACCTATCTGGTAATAATTCATAATCCATCTAATAGTTGATGAGATTATTCAGTCTGGACTCAAATGAACAGATCAACATGACCCACATTACAAACATGAGACTTTTACTGGTGGTTCTTCCACTGCACTGTGGAAAATAGGAAACCGAGGAGAAAATCAGTTTCAGAGTAGAGGGTCAATGACCTGTTACATCTGCTACTGAGGACACGTAAACAAGTAGAATGCCCCCCACACACACACACTGTTGGTTTTGTTGGGAGTCTTTGTGGGACCCACCCACCCCCTGTGAGTCATGTGACATCATAACGTCCTTGGCGGACGTGATGACATCCATTTACGCTTTACAAAGCTTACTTGTTATTCTGACTCTTTTTATCTGTGTGTGCAGTCACTAAATAAAAACCCAAATCCTGACCTCCACCAATGAGGTCACAAACTAAATCTGTTCCCAAATCAAACTAGTTTAACAAATAACTGCAAAGTATAGTCGCTAATTAGGTCACATGGTTAACAACATGCAGCACCTGATATAAGAAACTGCAGCTATTTATTAAAATTGACCAGCTGTGATACCTTACTTGTTTTTAAGGTTTTCAGTCGAAGTGATTGATCTGGACGAAACGTGCTGAACTGACGGACTGAATCAAAGGTCTGTATGTTGCCCAACAATTTTCTTGCACAACATTTCCTCATGAAGCTTCTCACAGACACACTATGTCTTCAGTTTTAAAACCAGTGCAGAAATTCACATGATATATAAATCCTTACAATACCTTAATATAATACCTTTAATGTGTTTGCATGAACTTTGTTCTAGGATACTTTTTTGTGGTAAATGCATCACTATCTCAACATAATTGATTCTACATTCAGGTGTATGTGTACTTTGTGTCACATGTACTGTATTGTACTTGCTGTATTGTGCTGTTCGATTATCAGAAACCGCTGATGTACCAGAACGGCTGCATGTCTTATTACAGCAGTCAAAGTCCATGCAGCAGTGGTTCTCTCTGAGAGGAAGAGTGCTGGTGTTTGTTTGAGAGAGCGAGCAGGCTTGACCGCTGACTTTTACCTGTTTTATATAATCAGTCATAATCCAGACTCAGGAAATTTGTATCATTTGTTCCAAAGAGCCGTCAGGATGAAGGCACGGTCAACCAACCTCCGCGTGAAGCTACCTGCCTTTGTCTTTGTCATTGAGGTGGTTATTGTTGCCATGTATGCTGCTTTTGTCACCTACGATGAGCACGCCGATGCCAGGTTTCAGAACAACCAGACTGACCCAATGGACAACGCAGTGTACAAGGACTACCCTTTCTTTACGGACATACAGGTCATGATATTCCTCGGCTTTGGGTGCCTGTTGGCATTTTTCCGACTGTATGGCTTTGGAGGGATGGTTTTTAACTTCCTCACGGCCACTTTTGCCATCCAGTGGGCCATCCTGGTGCAGGGGTACTTCCAGTTCAGCCACGATGGAAAGATACACCTCGGAGTGATCAACCTGATAAATGCAGAGTTTGCCTGTGCTGTGGTGTTGATATCTTTCGGGGCAGTGCTGGGTAAGACCAGTCCATTGCAGCTGCTGGTCATGGCTCTGCTGGAAGTGCCAGTGTTTGCAGCCACAGAATGGGCCGTGCTGAAGTACATCAAGATTAACGACGCAGGAGGATCTATTCTCATTCACCTCTTTGCCTGTTATTTTGGCCTGGGTGTCACCTTTGTTCTGTACAGGCCTCACCTGAACGAAGGCCATGCCAAGGAGAACACCAGCTATCAGTCTGACATCCTGTCTGTGATGGGGACCTTGTTCCTCTGGGTGTTCTGGCCCTCCTTCAACTCAGCGTTGACCCTGAAAGGAGACGACCAGCACAGAGCCATCCTCCACACCTTCATCGGCCTCAGCGCCTCCACTCTCACGGCCTTCGCTCTCTCTACGATGCTGAACAAAAATGGTAAGATCACCATTGCCGATATTCAGAACGTCACGCTGGCTGGAGGTGTGACAGTCGGGGCAACTGTTGATATGATGATAACGCCTGTAGCTGCATATGCTCTGGGTATGATGGGCTGCACTGCATGCATGTTGGGCTATAAGTACTTGAGCCCCTTCCTTGCACAGCGCTTCAGGATCCAGGATCAATGTGGAATACACAACTTGCACGGTCTAACAGGACTCATATCCTGTGCTGCAGGGATATGCGCTATACTGGCTGCTAATGAGGAGGTCTATGGCCCCAGTTTTTATGAAATCTTCACACACAGAGCACCAGTGGAGGGCGACCCCAAACTGCAAGAGCTGCAGATGTTGATCCCCGGTTTACGGCCCGGTCTGGGGAGGACTGCCCGGGAACAGGCTCTGTTCCAGGTTGCAGCTGTTTTCTCCACCATAGGAGTGTCAGCACTGGGAGGCATCCTCACGGGCTTCATCTTAAAACTGCCGCTCCTTGCACCGCCATCGGATGATTTCTGCTTCGACGATAAGCTGTTTTTTGATGTTCCTCCTGACTACGATGTGCCACTTAAACTCAGAAACAAAACTATCACTGAGGATTCTGCTGCCTAAGTCTTAAATTAATCTGTGCATTATAGTGACTATTAATCATATGTTTACATCCATTACTTTGTATATAAGTTGCACTAGTGATCATAGACAATAATGGAGACAGTGGCACTGTCTAATACTGAAGGTGCTATTCATTGTCCTACATGCAAATATGAAATTAAATTGAGTGTCATAGCTGTCAAGTCAAGTCACAAGTGACTGATGATGACGGATGACGGCTGGTCACCTGCCTCATGGCAGATTTATCATGGCCTTTAGTTACCAGATTTACTAGGTATCGGTCTCTGAGAGGTCTGGACATCGGAGCCACTGGGAATCCCTGTACTCGTCTCCTCACAGAGACCTTGAAGAAGCCTTGGCTTGTGTCTGTAACTTAGTGCCTTATCTCCTGGTAGTTTACTTCATACTCTATTCTCACACAATCACATTACCTTGGGACACACTCACCTGCTCCTTACACACACACATCACCTCTTTTCTAAATTTGCATAAAAAAGCATGCCCGAGAATGTTTCTTTCTCTTACCCATCTGATTGACCTTGAGAATAAACGTGCACAGAAAAGAACATTATACTCAGTTCTCTTTAATTCAGAAGTCTCGCCAGGTCAAATTTCCTCTACACTATCTTTCTATCTATGTATCTGTTTATCTGTGTATCTATCTATGAATTATACGTCATCCCTCTTTCTATCCATCCATCTCTTATTATCACTTAAAGGTACAGTGTGTAGAATTTTGTGATATCTAGTGTTGAAATTGCATGATGCAGCTGAACACCCCTCACCTCACCCTCCCCTTCCAAACATAAAAAAGAACCTGTGGCAGCTTCAGTTGTCATAAAAACTCAAAAGGTGTTCAGTTTGTCCAGTCTGGACTAATTTTAAAAAACATGGCGGCCTCCATAGAGAGGACCCTCTCAATGTAAATATAAAGTATTTAAATATATATATATATATTAATTATTACTATAATTCATACAATTTAGATGACAGAAACTAGTAAAAACATCATGAGGATTAAATTTCTGGACCTTTTAACACTGTGGAAAAGATGATGTTCCTGTAAATGTCACTAGATGGCGACAAATAACCGTAAAACGAACTAAGCGTGTTTGTGTCACGTGTTCTGTGCTGAATGGAGGATGTTGCTTTATTTTAAATATATAAACACGTTGTATAAATGTTTTAATGTCGGTGTAATATGACCAAAACAGTCAACAGATAATCTTAATTATCTAAATAAGCAGGTTCAAAAACAGAACCAACACTAATAAGTGACAGATAATTGGAAAAAAAAAAATATATATATACACCAAATTTGAAGTGCTCATTGTGTTTTACACCAACAAGTTTGAAGTTTTATTTTAGATCATAGGACAAGATTGTGAATAACCCCTGATATTTATTTATACATTCTATAACATTATGTCAAAGTCGAAAAAAAATGTTTTCATTTGGAACTAAATAATAATAAACTAATACATATGTTTAATAACCGTGTATCAAGATATACACAGGCCTCAGCTCAAATGTGTAACGTTTAATGCAGCACAGCATTTCTATAGATTTCAACAGAGTGAAATACAATATAAAAACAATAATGTGCTTGAATTTCTGTTGTACGGATTTCAGAATCAGAATCAGAAATACTTTATTAATCCCCGTAGGAAAATTCAAATGTCACCAAGCTCCTGAGAATTTTTACAACTACTCTCCCAGGATTTAAAATGTCATTATATCAAATGTCAAACAATAATATCACGCCCATCAACATTCATTTGCCTCTGTACACACAGACAATCAAATCCAAAACTGACCTAAAGTGATATATTCATAACTGTAGATGAGTTATACTTCATGCACAGACCCAAAACACAGCGATTGCAGAAAAACACAGAAACAAATCAATAGAGAATAATCGATTAAGGAAAATAAAAAGCAACTTCATCATTCTATGAAAACTGAACATGCCGAGAGGAGGTAGTGAAACATTCAGAGGGGGATGTGGAAAATATGGAACTACTCAAGTAAAGTGCAGGTTCCTTAAAACTACATGTAGTAACCATAGACTGTATGGTAGTGAGTAACCTGCAGCCCTTCGCAAATCCACTAGGGGGCAATGCGGGAACGCAAAGCACCGTAGCTGCAGTAAAAAAAAACTCCCAGAAGAAGAAGTGAACGCGGAAAGAAGGAAGCAGACGAGGAGGGAGAACGAGTTGATCCCAGGCCGCGACCTGCCTCCGACAAAAGGTTACATAACTCCGAACAAAGTACAGCTCATCTCCGCTCTGTGCGACCTGCCGACACGGAGCCGTCGAGACGAGTCTCCCCCGCTGCTGCACACCTGCGACATTTTGACTGTGGGACGTCAGCTCGTCACTTTCAAAAGGTAACTTCGATGTTTGCTAACGCAGCTAGCTCGTTGCCGCCATATTGGCAGCTCACAAGTCAGCGCCCGTTTCCCCTCAAGTGAGCGTGAAATGTTTGAGTGTGAACACGTCGGAGTGGTAATGGTCGGACACGTGTTGCCCACGTACACACGTTAATTCGTATTTGTCCTCTTACTCGAGTCAAACCTTCCTGTAAAGTCACAATTCGGATCATAGTATTTAGCTAGCGCTTGGACGAGCGATGTGGCTAGTTAGCATTTAGCTAAGTGTCGACTGTAACGCATGTTTATCTTTTCTGAATCCTCCCAATTCTCACGGGACCGTGAGTTGTGTTGATGCTGATATGTTCACGTTGGGACACACGTTCAAGTTGATCAGATATTTGTTGATGTGTGTGATAGTTATGAAGATCTGGAACCACGTTGTTTTATCTCCTGTGTTGGCTATTTTAATCTAATGCTGATCTTCATCAGACCTCCGACGACATGACCACCGACAGTAAATGCTCTTGAACTATCTCGATCGTTGAGTTAAGTAGGTAATTAGAGCTAAATGTTAACACTGCAAGTTTCATACCTTTGAACAGATGATTTTCTTGATTATTATTTGTTTTATATTAACTGTAAATTGAACATTTTTTTTGTTTTTGGTAGTTGGTCTGACAAAATATTCTCTGCAGAGGTCAAATCAGTCTGAGAAACGGTGAGATGTGGTTATTTCTCTGACACGGTACGAATTTAACTATTAATCCACACAATATGTTTTATAGATGTATCTAAATTGAAATCAGGTATTAGTTTCAGCCCTCAATGTTGTTGAGGCCACAGTCTACAAACTCCCAATCTATCAATGGAGTTATTGTTTTCAGCTACTGGGTAACATCTTATTTGTTTTTCAAAATCAAATCTGTTTAAATAATAGCTTTTAAATGCATGTTGGTTTCGGTCGGTCTAACTTGTTTTTACTGGTGTATAACCTTCAGAAGGAAAGTAGAGGAGTGTCAGCTGTTTAGCATAAAGGTCTTTTAATTACTAGTCTCTATGTTAATCAATTGTTTTTCATGATTGATGTAGTTTCATGCTGTGTAAGGCAGGGTCATCAACCCGCCCGTTGTAAACACATCTTACTTGTACATGAGTCTAAAAAAAATTACAAAAGTCAAAACTGCATATAAATTAATACAAATTCAATAATGACTTACCAAAATAGTTGCCAGTTGTTTTTATTTTGGGAAGAAAACTTGTGACCGACTGTATCAAAACCATTTATTGCATCAGAATGGTCACTCGTTAATACAGGTTTTTGTTGCTTCCTTTCCACAGGATCATCATGGCTGATGATTTTGATGTTGAGGCCATGCTGGAGGCTCCATACAGAAAGGTGGGTACAGGACTACAGAGATGAGGCCTGTTTCACTGTTATGTTTTACTCTTGAGTCCTTTTTATAATTGCTGATGTGACAAAGTTTACTTGAATGTTGTGTGGTGTGTGAGTATTTAAAAAGTAATACAGAATTATAAATAAATCCACATCTATCTCTCTTTATAGACTTCCCTAATGATATCTCACCTCTACTCCCATGAATTCATCTTTGATTCCACTGTGAACTGTGAAAAAAAGGAAGGTAGTTATTGTGCATATACTGATGTACTGTGGTTCACCTTAGGACTAAAAGAGATTCAACCTAGAACATCCAATCCCTATTCGGTTTCAACAAGGTGAATGCCAATGGTTGATAAGCCCATCTTTACCTTACCAGCAAAGGAGGCAGTATTCAGATTTACTATCTGCATGCCAATACTGGCTCTGGATGTTCAGGCATTTTATGGTCAGATTTAAATCATTATCTTGAAAAAAAAGGTCCTGCAGTGTACGGCTACAACAAGAAGAGGTAATTCAACTTTGACCAAAAAGAACCATAAAATGTGTTAGATTAAGTTTTATTACTATTATTGTCAATATGTTTGAAAATGAAAAGATAGCTCTCTCAGATGTCATAATTACACGGATAAGTAACATGCATCACTTTCTCTTGCTTGTAAATATGAATACTGCCTCCTTGCCTTAGTCAAGTTTATTGTGAATAAGCATCTTGATTTTTTGCATGCTACACAACACCACAGATATTGATATATTACTAGAATGATTATTCTATTTAGCATTTTATTATAAAGTGAGTTACTTTCAGTAGTTAATGATTCCTACATAAGTCAAAAGGTTATGAGTATTATTTCATAATTCAGATATAATGGTAGTGTAACACGTGGCTGAATTGATGGATTTTTAATATATTTTTTTTTTCATTAATTTATTTTCTTGGGCGTCAATATTACTAAGAAGTGTGAATCCCTGTTTGCTTCAGGGCAAGATGTGTGACAGAGGTGGCATCGAGCTCTTACAGTCCAAGAACGAAAATGGGTGAAGATCACTGGACTGACATCAACCACACAGGATCTCTTTTAGTGGCCCGTGGGCCATATGTGGTCACTTGATTAGGCACAAATTGTGGCATTGGTACGACCTAATAGAAAGGGAATGTTGGAGATGACCTGACAACTTCCTGAACTCAGCTAATATGTTGGACACCCTCCCCTTATCTCTTGCTTTGTTGCATTAAGTACTAAGCAGCCTTGTTTAGAAAAACAGGAATGGGATGGGAAGTTATTGGGGAGGTGGAGGGACACTGTCCAGATATGACAGTAGGAAGTTTGAAGTATTATTATTATTAATTGAATATACTCTGCATTTTCTCTTGTCCCACCCCACCCCCTTTACCTTGACGACTTGAAATGTTGCATCTACGTCCTCATGATCTTCTTCTATCAACCTTGCTTAGGATGAGATCAAGTCCTCTCATGCAAATGGCCATGACGACCAGAATAAAAAGTAAGTTTTATTTCACAGAACCACACAAACTTATCAGTTTGATTCAAAACTGCTACCTTGCACCACAGTAGCATGGGTTTAACATGTCTTCTCACAGGAAAAGGAGGAGCAGAAGTAAAAGCCGGAGCCCAGGCTCTAAGAAGAGAAGAAGCAGAAGCAAAGACAAAAAGAAGGGTAAGAAGAGGAGCAGGAGCCGAGAAAGAAAACGAAGCCGCAGCAGAGAGCGTCACCGCAGCGGCTCCCGGAGCAAGGAACGATCTGGGCGTTACAGAGCACGAAAGAGCCCCATGTATGTGACCTTTTAAATGTACTGGTGTATACACCCATTTGCCACTTCACTGAGTACATATGCTAAATATAATACAATGCACATAATACTTTTTATTTAATTCCTTTAAAGTCTTAACTACATACATTCTGAATCTGGCTTCACGTGGATGTAAACTGCAACTTAACAGGTTGACTGATTTATTCAACCGTAAGGCATTAGTTCTCCTTCTTATGCAAACCCAAGTATTTGTGGCATGTGCAAAAGCATGGGCACCCTACTAAGTTAGTACTTAGTAAACACCCCACCCCCAATCCTCCCCTGCCAGCTGTTAAGCATGTGGGTAGAAATATTCTGCTTTGAGGTCTGTGGCCTAGCACAGAAAACATTGAACAGACAGAGTGAAGGAGAAATGCTGTTAAATATCATCAAATGCAGGAGGCAGATGTCATGCAATCAGTCAAGGACAATAATTCATGAAAAATGAAGAGGCTGTCTTCTACAACGAAACTAAACCAAAGCAGATCTAAATCTTCTGTTAACTACTGTAACAAACACAAGATGAAGCTTTTGAGACAGCCAGTGCTCCATATTAACATCACTGGAAATCTGTATATAGATTGTAAACATGCCCTGTGTGCAAAACTGCCTAAAAATATCGGAGTTGGAAGTGATCCATGGGAAGGGTGGGTAAAAAAATCTAAATTAAGACTCTAAGCTTGGAAGAAAGTTTGCTTGCTCTGATACCAAACTTCTGCACAGGCTACTGCTTTTTGAATTTCAATAATGTGCTTATCTGTGGGAGGGGTTGCATTTATTACTCTTAAAAATCAACAATATATAAATATATAGTCTCAGGGGTCAAATATAATGAGGCCTGGGGCCGCTTTCAACTGCATGATATTACAAATTAGAAATCTTAACTCACATAAAGAATATGTAGCAGAGTATATAGATATATTTTTTAAAAGAGACTGGAGTTTATATAGTTACCAATAACTTGTGAGTCCATCTGCTGTGTTTAATTTTAAAGCAAAGACTTGACTTTTTAAGCTTTACCTTCTCAGAGGAATACATTTAAAATAACATAGATTATATGTTAGAAAGACACTGTACATACAGGTACATAAATTACAGTAGTTAAGCGAATTGGGGTTTTTTTACCCTGAAGCAGGAAATTACCTGAATATTAGTTTCCCAGTGAGCCTGCAGCAGTGATATCAGGGTCTAATAAAATTGATTAATTTCTTATGAATACTTTTGTTTTTACAATTTGCCCACAGACGTACTTATTCTACTGTTTTTGTTACAGCCGCAAACGTTCCAAAAGTCGGAGCCCCTTCAAAAAGGAAAAGAGTCCCATCAGGTGAGAAGAATATTCACATTTTATGTTATACCAAAAACTGTTGAGTTGATTACACACTGTGAAAACATCACTAGGCGTATTTTATAATCAATTTCTGCCAATAGGTCCCTTTCACCCAAATCTTGAACACTGGCTACCTACTCTCGCTAGCACAGCTTTTCACCTACCGTAGCCTCACTTCAGAAAGCTTATAAAAAGATCGCTGACCTTACGGAGGAAGCTGTCCTCTGACGCTCTGGATCTCTTCCTTGCCCTGAGGTGGGATAGAATCCTTCATCCAAGTCTGAGGTCGCTCCCTCGTCACATTGCTCAGCTGCAGTCACCACACTGTCTTCTCAGATCTGCAATATTCGAGATTTTAATATTCATATGTGTTGTGCAAATTAAGATCTCTTCAAATATCTTAATTTTCTTTTACGCCCCACTCCCTCAACCCCCCGAAAATAAACTGGGCACCATTCGGTCTCGCATTATTAATTAACAGCTGGCACATTTTCATATCACCCCTGTCTTCTGCCCTGTGCCACATAAGAACATCTGGTGAACTCCTTTAATGACCTATGCCTGTCAGCATTGGATTTAGTTTCAGAACCAGAATCAGACCGGTCTCAAATGTGCCTCCATGGTTTAATTACGCCATCCGATTATTAAGAACATTAAAAGACAGACAAATTCGTTATTTAATAGTTTGGATTGTGATGTTTCCTGAAGAATAAGTCTGTTTCATTAATTTAACAAGTTTGATGTTTTTGTCCTTTCAGGCAACCAATTGACAATCTAACACCCGAGGAGAGGGATGCACGCACAGTTTTCTGTATGCAGCTCGCTGCCAGAATCAGAGCTCGGGACCTGGAAGACTTTTTCTCAGCTGTCGGAAAAGTCTGTTTATTTTCTTGTTTTTGTGAATATATCCAGAAAGTCCGTATATAGTTATTAAAAACCATCACTGTTTCTCTTTGAAGGTCAGAGACGTGAGAATGATCTCAGACAGAAACTCGAGGAGGTCAAAGGGCATCGCCTACATAGAGTTTGTGGACTCTTCTTCTGTACCTCTGGCGATCGGACTCACTGGCCAGAGGCTTTTAGGAGTTCCCATCATTGTCCAGGCCTCTCAGGTAGGTGTTCTGACCTCACTGTAACATTTAAATGAAGTGTGGTGCAGTCTATCCAGTGTGACTATCAATGGACATCTCTAAAGCAGAAGGAAACATTGACCAGTTCTAAAGGGATAGTTCACCCACAAATGAAAATTCACTCATTATCTACTTACCACTATGCCAATGGAAGGGGGTGAAGTGTTCGAGTCCACAAAACACTTTTTTCATGCGTTGCAGCCAAATACAATTTAAGTAAATGGTGTTTGAGTCTTGAAACCATAAAATGCCTCCATACAGCTTGTGTGGTGTCATCCAAATTCAACTAGAAACACTTACACCACGTTTTACCCTGAATTACCTCTTACCTCTTGCCTGGAGCCGTGTTTACGTGCACACACACCCCTCTATCGGCGCAGTGATAAGTAGATAATGAGTGAATTTTCATTTTTCTGTGAACTATCCATTTGAAGTCGGCACACTCGGGATCTCAGGATGACATGAAAAGTTTGTAAATGCAGTGAAAAGCTTTAAAACCAGTGTTCTGTTCGTCAGTTGTTAAACAGACTTTTCTAATCGTATTGAATTCAGCTCAGTTTGCATTCATTTGGAACAGATTGGCTTTTTCTACATTGCAGCTCCTAATGTTTGACATATATTGAATTAACATTCTTATGCTTCACTTTCCATGTGTAATCACAGGCAGAGAAAAACAGAGCTGCAGCGGCTGCTAACAATTTACAGAAGGGCAGTTCCGGTCCGATGCGGCTGTATGTGGGCTCGCTGCATTTCAACATCACTGAAGAAATGCTTCGAGGAATCTTTGAGCCCTTTGGAAAGGTCAAGAACAAATTAATTTTAGTAAATCAGAATTTCTTAATTCCTGTGCAGATGCATTTGTTTCAATCGTGTTTTTGGTTTTCACAGATTGAGGGAATCCAGCTCATGATGGACAGTGAGACTGGACGATCCAAAGGATATGGCTTCATATCGGTAATCAAGGCCTTTGATTTATTTACAGTGCTGTAGAGTCTGCAGCTGATTTTTTACCTTAAACACTTTGTCTTCTGAAGTTTGCAGATGCAGAATGTGCAAAAAAGGCCCTGGAGCAGCTGAACGGCTTTGAGCTGGCCGGGCGTCCGATGAAGGTGGGGCATGTGACGGAGCGCTCAGACTCTTCGACGGCCAGTTCCTTCCTGGACAACGACGAGCTAGAGAGGACCGGCATCGACCTGGGCACCACCGGACGTTTACAACTAATGGCTCGACTGGCAGAAGGTTTGTATCAACAGAACATGAAGCACAAAATACACAATAACTAAGAAATACTTAACATTTAAAGTTGCGGTAAGAACAGAGTTTTAAAATCCATTTCTGTGCTGATACATCTGTTGCTGTGCTTTACTGCTGGGAAGCAGAACATTGAAACAGATTTATGTCACCTAACTGGTGCCAGTTTCCTAAAATGCCACCAGCTGTCAGTATAATGAAGCAACCGTCTGAATTTTACACTTGCGTGTGAAATTTCAATTTCTCTGCCTCCTCAGGAACTGGTCTGAAGATTCCCCCGGCTGCTCAGCAGGCTCTGCAGATGACTGGGTCCATACCGTTTGGAAACATGTCTGCTCCAGCAGGTGAAACCTTAGATGAAGCAAACATTGTTTTTTAATAGAGAATGGTGTCAAATAAATAATTGTTGCTGTTTCAGCCGTCCCAACTCCAGCTCCAAGCCAAGCATTGAACCTCCCATCTCAGCCGCTGGCCACACACTGCCTCCAGCTGTCCAACCTGTTCAACCCACAAGCGTAAGGATTTGATCTTTTGTAGATGGGCTCGTGTTTTTCCAAATACTCACCCAGTGGCCAGAATGTGAGCGGGGTCTTTGTGTAGAAACGTATATTGGTGCAGGCCAGACCAACCACTTACAATCATAGTACAACATGGCTCCTGTGTATTGACCCTGTGCTACAGCTCGGCTGCATATGGGAACAGAACAGGGGAATTTCACAAAAATATAACGTTGGAAGATTCACAGGTTGCCTGACAAACTAAAGAAGCCTCATTATCTTCAGGTGAACTTTAGAAATTGTTTCTACACAGAATTAGATCTGGACCCTTATTTCTGGTCAATATTAATATAAGTAAGACATCTTTCAATGTAAATCTTGGACATGTCAAAATATTAAGATTTTCTTGGAATAGTTAAAATCTGACTTGTTTTCCAGGGAAAATGATCCCACCTGGGCCACTGAGATCCAAGACGATGTGATCGAGGAGTGCAACAAACACGGAGGAATAGTTCACATTTATGTGGATAAGAACTCAACTCAAGTAAGTTGAAGCACACAAAATGTCTCAGCATCCAAATAGAAGATTTGACACATTACTCCAACCAGTAAAACCATTATCGTACATGAATCTGACATTTATGTTCCAATTGTTAGTACTTTTAGTTGTATATAACCTGGTAATATAATTAATCAAGAGGCGGAGAATCAAAGGATTAACCGAACTCTCTCTTGTTCACAGGGTAATGTGTATGTGAAGTGTCCCTCGATACCAGCAGCGATGGCAACTGTAAATGCACTTCATGGACGCTGGTTTGCAGGTATGTAAAGCCGTTTTGAATCCTTGTAGGGATAGTTCACTGAAAAATAAATACAAATGTGGAGCTTTCTTTAGGTTTTAACTGTCTTTCTTTATTCTTTCCCTCCCAGGCAAAATGATAACAGCTGCCTACGTTCCCTTACCCACCTACCACAACCTTTTCCCTGATTCAGTAACAGCGAAGCAGCTTCTAATGCCGGCACGTCGATAGTCTGAGACTTGCTTCTGAAAGGCAGTGTAAATACATTTGTTTGCATTCATGGAGCTGTCATTGAAACAGACACATCAAAATTAGTTGGCTGTGCGTAATAAAAGTTGCCTCAAGTTCAACATTGAAAATTAGGTTTTGTTTTTTAGTTGCTTTCAAAGTTTTTGTGGGTTTGTGTTGTAACTATCACTGAGAAGTAATCTGCAGGTATCTATTGGTCTGTATGTTTTTAAATATTACCGTCTTATCTGCTTGTTTAAATCCAGTTTTAGATTTAAAATTGCAGAGTCACAAAATGTGTTGGGTTAATAGGCCTTAAATGCCAAAAGTATATTAATGTCAACAATAATCCTTTGTACCTTTTTACAGCCATAATTTCATTTTTTGTATGAAGGCTCCCAATAAACTTGGCAAATTTGACAATTCATTTTCCATTTGTCTCATTTTGGGGAGTTTTTAAATTCCAGGATCAAATATAAAACTTTGAAAGAACCCAATGTTTCTCTGATCAATACATTTTATCTGTAATTAAAAGTCTTGAGATTTTGGTTTAACACCTTTAACCATAAGTCATAAAAACAAACCAGATGTCACTCCACTGGTCAGAAGAAAGCACTCATACTCATTTTTCAGTCATGAGACTGACCGCATGTCCTGTGATTTGATAAACTTCTCAGATATTAGACTTAAATGTCATTCATGAACCTAAAACAAGCTTGATGAAAATAACTCAATACAAACTCTGCAGCAAACAGACAATGAACAGATCAGTCTGGATTGCATGTCCTGCAGCGTTCAAACTAAACAAGACTTCATGGCTGCCAACATTAGCACAAGCCAGTTAGTTTCATTCTTTTCTTTCAGTTCACCATTTTGTTTGCAGGGATTTTAATTATCTTAAAAATAAAGTTGAACCAGTTTATCTTCCTCGTAACACTTCCAAAAAAGCGTGTCACCCTCTGGTTTGTTCTAGACTGGGTTTGAATGACCTCACTTATTGCCCCGTGGCAGAAAAACATTGAAATTGGTTCTCAGTATCCATATAAGATAGATTACATTATTCATCCCCAAAGAAAGGGTCGTCATAGCAGTCCAGTATTTGGATACAATAAAAATACAATAGAATATAACTGGATATTTCTTAGCTCATACTAGCTGACGAGACAATGCACCAACAGGCCTCATGGTGGTAGTAGTGAGCATATTACGGCTTCAAATAGCACTAGAAAACAAAATTGGACAAGTGGCACAAAAACATTTGTGGTCAAACGATGTTTTGCAAGAGGAATACTAACGGGTTGTTCTGGAAATGTACATACCTGAAGTGGATGAACTGCACCATTAACCCTTTTGTGTTAAACAAATGACACAACACAGGTGTAATGCATATTCTGTAAACTTTATCTTACAACAAAAGATATAGCAACAACAAAATTGCTCTTTAGTCTTATAACAATTTATTTTCTTTCCTTTTTTTTTTTTTTTTTCTTTTTTTTTTTTTACAATTTTACTGATTCTGTTTCCTCAGTCGTTGTAATCTGGAAAAAATGACATGGTTAAGTCTTTTCAAGTCATATTGTCTGATATTAAGAAATGTGTGCAGGATTCTCTCTGAACTATCAAACTGAACGTTTCAAGTACAGCTGAAGTCCTCAACAGTGTTGGGAGCGTTACATTTAAATGCATTTCACGCCAGATTACAGAATGCATTACAGTAAAAGTACCCAGGAACAATGGAGTCTGGCAAAAAGGATGATGAAAATAAAACCATATTCAAGTAATGGGTGCTGTCATTTTGCAGTAGTGATCGTTGTGTGGAGCCAATCAATCTGTCAATCATGATGTTTTACCCTGATCACTGCATCAAATAATTAAAACCAAACTTATTGAACATAATAAACCCTTGATCATACAGTATCATAAGAACTACCTAAAATGACAGAAACCCATCCTATACACTAACACGGAGGAGGTGGGGTGCTATCATGTCGTGCATCTTTGCAGATACTTGCAAAACCATTAGTGATCGTGGAGCTTATACGTCTAATAAGTTTTCCACAGCAACAACAAAAGCCTCGTTAATTCCAATTGATCTAGTGTTTTCAATGTACCTCAGGTGCTATTAAAACACATTATCTTCATATATATTCTAAAGAGGAATAAATCAACTGTAAGTAGTCTTGAGTTATCCTGAAGTCTGCTGTTCAGAATCATCTTTCATAGCAAATAATCAATGGAATAGTAAACTCACAGGTTTCTTTTTGTCATGTTTACTGCTTTATGCTTTCATCCTTTCTGCCAGACTAAACATCACCACCAGGGTCACTAACCCTGAATTCTCTGGGTCGTTTCCTTGCATTTACCATAAAGGCGAGACTATGGGTGCACTTGGCTGACTTGACCACAGTGCTCCAAGGAGACAGTCTTGCCATGTGCAGAAATTAAATGGAGCATCTTGTGTACCTCGCACACAATAGCATAGTAAAGGTTAAATATTACATGTGAGCTAATGATTCATCCACAGCTGAGAAGTCGCTGACCTGTACTGGCTCTTCACTTCTTAGTAGAGCATTCCTTCGCCTGGTGAGCCTGTAGGACTGCGATCGCCTCATCCACCTGCACAAAAAAGTGTGGAAAAACAATGGAGATAAATTGGGGATTATGGGAGATACGGTTGAGGCCCAATCATGGTCCTCCACCTCCACCACACTCTCCATCTCTCTCTGGTCTGGAGATGCCACTGAGCAACTCCTGCCAACCTCCTGCAATCAGCATCAATGTGAGTAATATTCTAAGAAATAGCAGAGAACTGTTCATGTGTAGATTCTTTTAATTACACCATTCATTGTATCACATTCAATAAAGAGAAGACCTGGCTCATCTTGAGTTTCTCAACACTAACAGCTACAATGGTCACATAGCAGGACATCAACTAGACAGTAGAAATTACCATGATTGTACCTTGGAGTGCAAAGACTCGGGCGACTCCAGCATGTGCAGCAGCTCTGAGTTGTCGATCTCCAGTAGCATCCCTGTAATCTTCCCAGCCAAGCTGTGGTGAAGGGCATGGATCATTGGATACAATCGCTCACCTGTGTGTCACAGCAAAGACGAGCAGCAACCTCAATGCATCAGTCGCTTCAATCCACATACATTATTTCTTAAAAGATGTAGAATTGAATAATGGCAGACCAAGGAGCTGTTTCTGATCCATTGGTTGAGCTGCAGCCAGCATCGAGGCGGTGAGCGGCTCATGGCCTGGAACATGCAAGGGTGGCTCCATCACTGGGGCAGGAATAACCTGGTACAAATCACACTTTGTTAAAAAAAGAAAATTAGTTTTCAGTTAGTATTCATACGGTACAGTCATTAAATATTATTGGCATATGGTTTCATTTGAGGTATGTTATTTTTGTGATGGATAATTTAAAATCTTTATGATTTGCATCATTCTTAAACTGAAATGTCCAAGTTTAAGAAATGTCGACTGGATTCTGTATGACCCCTTTTACTCTTTTATGGACAGAATAAACAAATTCAATTGCCCAGTGTATGTTTTTACATGCACTGATAATTAGGTGCATGCAAACCAATCCATGTAGTTAACACACATACATCAGCTATCCTTGTTAGAACACTGAAATGACTTCCATTCATTGTGGACCCTGTCCCTAACCTTAACCCGGACCTCAGAAACGATGTTCTGCCTCATGAGGACCAGGCTTTGGTCCCCATCAGGTCTACTGTTCCTGAACAGGTCAGTGTTTATACTACTGACCTGTAGTCTTGTCATCGGTGCAGGTACAGTGATGATCTGCTGAGGGCTCCTCACAACAGACGAGTACTTGTACTGGTTGTTTCTGATCACACCGGCCGTGTCTGTGCGTCCTCCTACAGTCTGGGTCCCAATGTTATCTAAAGATAGACATTACATGTGTCACAAACCACCAGCGACATAATGACACATTTTAGAGGAATAACACTTTTAATCCAGGTACTAACTTGTCTTCTGTGAAGAACTGACAACACGTGGAGCCTGGGTGGAAGCTTGTCTGACTGTAGCAATGGTCGGTGATCCACGTCGAGGAACAGAATTACCAACAAACTGGGTTGAGTACGGGCCTAAAAACATGGACAATATTTATATATACATATACACTTTATATAGAGATGTATCTATGTGAACACAACACAAACTGTCCACTCACCCTGTGGTCTCGGTGGTTGTCCTGTCCAGCGAGGTACTGGCCTCATGTTGCTGACAACGTTGTGGTTATAGAAGGAGCGAGTAGGAGGCTACAAGATAAGAATCAATTTAGAATGCATGGCATCAAAATCCAGCTCAATCTCTAAACCACAATGAATATTTGTGTCTTTGGACAGAACTAAACAAATTCAACTGAAAACACACTGCATACAAAGAGAAGGGCAGGAGGATGCTAAGTGGCTTCAAGGAGTGTGGGCAAGTTGAAAAGGTCTCAGGAAAAAGAAAAGGCTGCAGGGAAATAATAACTGAGAATTGAATCAATGACAACTTTTCTCCCTCGTGGTTAGAACTCATGCCAGTAGGGAGTGCTGCAGCTACCTCAGCACCCCTACTTCTACAGTCCTTATTTCTTTTAATTCTATTTCATCTGCAAAAATGTAAATTGAGAGATGACATTTAGCACTGCAATGAAATATATTATTTCAACAAGCTGACATTCGGTCGACGAACATTTTCAAAAATGTACAAACACTGATTAGGACGGCTTTCCAATGAGGAACGGCTCATTACAATAAAACTCCCTCTCCTCTGTCACTGCTCAAACACCCGTACCTGTGGTACAGTCATGTAGTATCCGGTCTGGTGGTATGAGTCGATGATGGGACTTTGCATGGTCCTCAGGGTGGCGAGTCTCTGCATGTACTTGTTGGTGAGGATTGCTTTACGCTCCTCCCTCCGCTGAGCCAGAGCCACATACAGCGGCTTGGTTGCAACAATTCTTCCGTTCATTTCAGTGACAGCTTTTGTTGCTTCCTCAGGTGAAGAGAAACAGACGAAACCAAAGCCCTTGCTCTGCGAACCGTCTGTCATCACCTGCAAGAAACAAAGAAGCTGAAGGTCAGAGATAATTCAGATAATTGACACTAAAGAACCAACAAAGATGTAAATTTATCTCCGTTGTGCTCACCAGGTTATTTTTAAGAGACTTGTTTGTGTCATTTAATGATTATTTGTGAAAACCCAGACGGATTGGTGATCAAACTTTGCTATGTAAATGTGCTGTTTTAATGGTTAAATGTTTTTGCAATGAGAATTTTGCAATGAACACACACGCACACACAACAATACCTTGGCACTGGTGATGATGCCATAAGGGGCAAACTCCTTCCGCAGCCTCTCGTCATCTATGGTATCATTCAGGTTCTTCACATACAGATTCACCCCCTGGAGACGAGTATGACAATATAACATTTGTTCTTCCTGACAATTTTGTTTGTCAAGCAGATTTATTTACCATTTACCTCTTACCTTCATATTGGAGATAATATTCTACTGATGAAGTCAGTTGTTCTTTGATGACACAGTGACTTCTTCCATTTAATTTTAAGGAAATTGCAATGTTTGATCTTGTACAATTGACTCACTTTAAAAAAAATGTAACTGTTAACAGAGCCTTGTTGTAAAAGAACATATGCAGTCAGCTGAACTTGCCTGGTTTATGTAAAACAAACAACTGAGGCCTCTATTGTGAACATCACTGAACCTTTACTTTCCTTCTAATATCCCAACTCTTCAGAGTTGTAACACCATAAACATAGTTAGCAAATGACAATTTCCATTTTTAAACAATTCAGCAGTACCTGGTAGCGCTGGATGCGGTCCTGCTTGATCTGGTCAAACTTGCGTTTGAGCTCTCCCTGGCGTTCCAGGCGCTTCTGAGCCCGCCCAACATAGATGGTTTTTCCATTGAGCTCCTTTCCATTCATTTCATCAACAGCCTGTGAAACCGAGAAGAGCATCAATGTTACATTTACCTTTGCTGCAATTTAAAGCACATCACACATTTTATGACGAGACTTAGCTCGGCTCTACATAGTTTTCTAGTCTCTTGTGTTTGGTTTTATAGCAGCACATGGAGTTGTACCACCATCATCAGGACCTTGACCAACCCTAGCATGTCCGATCTGCCCAAAACAAATGGCCAGGAGATAAATCAGGATGGTCGACATCAGAGGTGTGAGCAGGAAAAGTCAGACAGAGAAGAAAGAAAGAATCAAATCATGAATACTGGGCAAAAGACATGGTTCAGAAAAAAACTATTGGAGAGTACAACTGCAAATTCAAGTATTGGTATAAGGTATAAAATGGCCTTTTGTGGCATTTGATAGAGCTGTAGGAAATCTGATAAGTTGAGGCTTTAGCCCACAACTTCGAAAATAAAAAACAAATATATATTCAATTAATTTGTTTTGTATAGTACCGAATCATAATATACCTTATCTCAAGGTACTTTACATAGCAGGTCAAGACCTTAAAAATTATAGAAAAACCCAACAGCTCCCACAATGAGCAGCACAGTGGCGACTGTGGAGAGAGTAAAGGTTCAAAAGGTTCAAAGGTTTTATTTGTCATCTGCACAACAGATACAGCGTACATGTTGGCAATGAAAATCTTAAATCTCCGTCATTAACTGGAAGAAACCTCTTGAACCAGTGAGCAGAGAAAAAAGGGGAAGAGAGAAGAGAGACAGTTGCATAACCATCATATATATATTATTTGGTAAGATATTTCTCTGGGGTTGTCAATTTAGAGGTGAGATTCACTATGGACTCTATTGCCTTTAATTCTGCTAGATCGATTGATTTTGGTTTCCCCAACAGTGCATTGAAGAGTCTGACCATGTTATAGGAGAGCAATGATAGATCAGAAATCTGATTTTGTGAATACAGTGATTGTATTTCTAGCACATAGTTCTTAGAGCATATAAAGCTATTAAAAAAGAAACCAACACTACAGGTCCAGTATAAATGTCTCTATAATTGACTGGTTGGTAGGTATCTACTATAAGTGGACACAGACACTCGGCACACTACCTTCCGAGCATCTTCGTGGTTTGCATAGTTAACAAAACCAAATCCTCGTGAACGCCCCCTCTCGTCCTTCATCACCCGCACACTCAGAGTCCTCCCTAAGAGCGAAATGTATGGAAATTCACTATTAGCTGATCAAGACGATGCATCTAAATAGGAACAACAAATAACAGGATTTTTACCAAATGCAGAGAAGACTCCCTTGAATTTCTCGTCACTATAGTCTTCACCAAAGTTCTTGATGTAGACGTTGGTGAACTTCATAGCTTTGGTGCCAAACTCAACCTCTCTCTCCTTACGAGACTTGAAGTGGCCAACAAACCTGTGGACAGAATCAATCCCATGAACCACGGGACAATAATTGAAAGGATAAAAGAATAAGTTAGTCACTGATTGTGAAGAGTATGGAAATTTGTCTCTGCTTTAGCACACAGCATCACAATCACCCTGGACAGTCAGTTTTCAGCAACACAGCAGCAACACAACTAAGACATAAGTTAAAAATACATATTGTTGGGACACAATAACATTTAAGGACAAGAATGCTTTGTTTCTCTTTCTATTATGAATAGAAAATCTGTATCTATATTTCTGATGATTATGCTTTGTGCAATGTTTTGCAAAGATCCTACCTATTCACTGACCTAGTCAACTGACTTTTTTGTCCCAGGAAATTGACCGTTGGTTTCACAATGCCAGCTTCCAACTGACGACTACCTTTCTTTTGACTGAGCAAAACACACAGAAAAGTTCTGAGATATGATCAGCATTCATATCAGTTCATATAGTTAAATACATGTTCTGTGCTACTCTTTGCCTCAACTTACATTAGAAGCCATTGAAAAACAGGTCAAACCAAAGTATTTTGTTGACTCACACTTTCCTATCGTTCAGCAGCATCCCATTCATTGTTTCAATGGCCCGGTTTGCAGCCTCGTGAGTTTCAAAGTGAACAAAGCCGTAACCTTTTGATCCATTTTCATCACAAACAACCTACAAAAACAAAAAATATTCCCAGCTTTAGAAAAATCAAACGTGCATTTGAGTTTTGAACCATGAGCATTTTACAGAGCTGGGTGATAATCCAGTGGTGTTGCTTTTCTCTGAAAGTAATAGTCAATTTATTGTTTTACAAAACTCTTGTACAAATTAAACATTACAATCAAATTATAATTAAATGAAATGGTAAGATATTATTTCTGAAAAAAGTCTCACTGCACTTATTTGGATTTACTGATCAACATAAATGTCAATGTTGATCATTTTTGTAAATACATTTTTAGTCTAAAAGACTAAAGCCACACAGACTCTACACTGACATACACATTTCATTGTTACATCACTGCACACAGACGATAGCCAAGCAACAGTAGGCACTTACCTTGCAGGACAAAATATTGCCAAAGGCTGAGAAGGTGTCATACAGTGCCTTGTTGTCAATAGACTCATCCATGTTCTTGATAAAGATGTTGCCCACACCGGACTTCCTGAGTCCTGGGTCACGCTGAGACCACATTATCCGGATTGGCCGACCCTTGATAACGTCATAGTTCATTGTATCCAGGGCACACTCCGCTAAAAGAAAAATTAGAAAAACATCTTAGTACCATACACCCCTTTTAATGAGAAACTATATATATTATAACCATGTTTAATTTCTTGTCTGGAAGGAACCACGTACCAATCCACATTCAATAGCCTTATGTTTTTCTGAATTATGTAATAATGCAAATTTAAACTCAATGTCTAAATGTTGTAGCACAAATAAATAACTATTCTGCAAAGATCTTCAGCAGTCCCTGTTTAAGAAAAACTTTAATGTCCTTGACTGATGCATGTTCTACGAGCCTTCTTCTTCATCAGTCTCTGTTGTCTGAAATGGTGTCGCTGTACAACAGTAGCGAAGCTGAATGATTGTTTTAAAAAAGTTGCCCAGATGAAAAGAAAGAGCAACCGGGTTTATATGCACCCCAAAAAAATGATCTTGTGATCAGCAGTTCTGCGGACAGAGAGGCTGTGTTGATGAGGTCAGAGGAGAACGCCAGACTGGTTTGATTTAAAGACCAAGTATCTCTTTAAAACTGGTGAGCAGAAAAACATTTCAGACAGCCCAACAAGTTGAACCTTAAGGCTGAGAAAACTATGTGAGGTTTCACTCCTTCAGCTGAGAACATATCTAAGGCTGCAGTGGGCAGAGGGTCACCAAAACCTGGACAGTTAAATTGGAAAAACATAACCTGGTCTGATGCGTCTCGGTTTCTGCTGATGCATACAGATGATTTGGGTCAAGTGAATTTGGCATCAATGGTAAAAATCCATGGACCCCTGCTGTGTAAACAGTCCAGGCTGGTGCTAGTGGCCACAGTGTGGGGAATGTTCTCTTAATAACAATCAATCATGTTTTGAATGCCGCAGTCGATTTTAGAATTGTTGCTGACCATGTGCATCACTTCATTATTATAATTAACCATCTTCTAACAGCAACTTCCAGCAAGATGATGCACCATGTCTCAAACTGTTTTTTGTATCATGAAAATGTGTCTAGTGTACCCCCAGTCAACCCCTTCTAAATAAAAAAGATAACCTTTGGGATGTGGTAGACCATGGACCAGAATCTCAAAGGAATGTTTCCAGCAGTTGGTGGATTGAAGAATTTAGGATTTTTTGAGAGCTAACAGTGAAGTCCCACGTGGTATTAGTTACATGTTTCTAATAAAGTGCTCAGTGAATTAATATTAGGCCAGAAAACACAAAATGACCAGTACCCACTGAGTGTATAAGTGCAACACTTATACACTCATTCCAGTTATAAAAAGGCATAAAGTTTTACTGCTTAAAGTGGATTTGGCTTAAACAGCTACTTTACCATCAGCTGGCTGCTGGAAGTTTATGTAGGCATATCCCAGAGATCTGCGGGTGATGATGTCTCGGCACACACGAATGGACATGATGGGTCCAGCAGGAGAAAATTTCTGGTAGAGCATGGCCTCTGTAACATCCGGGTGCAAGTCCCCAACATACAAAGAGGCGAGGGGATATGCTGGTCCACTGCTGTTCATCTTGGGTAACAGCTAGTTCAATGGATAAGAAAAACAGTTATAGGCATAGCATTTAGCTTTTATTTATATGTTGTTGATAGAAGATTGTTTCTGAGGTAACAGTGAAACTAAAAACATGCTTGAGAATAAAGGAAGCAACCAACAACTATTCTTATTATCTCATTATCTGCCAGTCCTTTTTTAAATCAATTAATCATTTTGTAAATTGAATTTCAATAAATGGCGATACATTCCCATCAGTCTCCCAAAGTTCACATCTCAAAAAGTCTTCATGTCTCAAAGTCTGAACATTTAAATGTTTAGTATACAATCAAACACTATCAACAATATCAAGAGATGGTAACGATTGAAAAACTGGAACCGGAGAATTTGTGAAAGAGTTTTACACATTCTTGAAAGTGTCCTTATATTAATGAGTACTTATATATACTTAGTTGACACTCATTGATTCCAATAACAAAGACTCATATATTTTGTATATAATTTCTATACAATCTCTCATATATCTTACACCGTAACTGGCTATGTACTGATGTCTGTCTCTATGCAGATTCATATTACTATGTTCTTCAACAAAGTGCATAAATACAGTATTCAACATCCTGTGATATTCAAGTACGTTCCTCTGTCCATAATATTCCGTCAGTTGTGAAAGGTGCACATACAAGTACACGTTCTATGTATTGTTTCTGTTAAATGTGTTTTTTTACTTGATGTCATCTCTTCAATCACATTTTCACAATCTGCTGGTGAAATAAGTGAATTTCCCCAAAGTTGGATCAGTAAAGTCGATCCCATCTGATCTTAACTGCTCTTGTAGCTTTAATTAGCATCACGCTAGCGCAAGTTAGCTAAAAAAAAAAAAAAAAAGAAACTACGAAAGACGCTAATTTGCCAGTTGCCTAAAACAGCTAACGAGCGCGAGCTAAAGTTGGTTTTAAATCCATATCAGTCATCGCTCGTCGACAATCACGTGAAGCGGCTGGATTCCAGACACACTGGCTCACCAAAGTGTAAACGTGAATGTGGGTGAACGTTACTTACAGTTCTGAAATAATGGAGAGAAAGTCTTTGGAGCAGTTTGAGTCTCAGAGCCGCAGCTTCACTTCCACATGGGCCGGAGGTTTGTCAATTATGACCGTGGAACACCTGCAGCCGCGCCCCTCCGCGCATCCACGTTTCAAACCAACTGTGAGGGGGCAGATTGATTTACGTGTCACTCCGCGATGAAAACTAGTTCTCGCAGTGCCAGAACTTCCAGTTTGTTTGAACTTTCCTTTGTGAGTTTATTGATCTTGTTATCGAGGAGTGAACCACTTTTAATCAAATGTTCCTTGTGAATAAAAATGCAGACGTAATTTCCCCTGTTATCTTAAACGAAACTTTATTTCACTGAATGGTCTTTGACACTTTTCCTATTTCTTACATGTAGAGTGAAACTAGAATGGTTTTAAAGATACATAAACACAAAGCTAGAATTACACCAACCATTGTTTATCTCCATGTCATCATTGCTTTTCAGAACTAATCTAAAATTTTCACAACCACGTGTGTGCACTGGGTAATAGACTGTTACAGAAGCAAATTTTTAGCCATAAGACTTGTCAGTAAAAACAAAGCAAGTAGATACCTGATATACAGACAGGCTTCGTTCCACATTCACTAACTGCATTTTCGTCAAGCATAATAATGAATTGACTTTTTTTTTTCCCAACAGAACATTATTTCAATTTATTGGAGCATTGTCAGAGTAAAGAGACTGTCAGCTATAATGTGGAATGGTGTCTTCAACTACAATAGGTGGAATGTAGTGGTGATAAATGGTATTGTGACACTGAGCTTCTTTCCAAATTGCACCATCAAAATGTGAAACCTGATTTTTGAGGTGATTGTTCACACCGACTACCTTTAACAGCAGAGTGATGCACCTGGTTTAAAAAGAAAATGAGGTTGACGTCAACCAGTTAAAAAGCTAGTCTAGTCTAACTCATTCTCTTTTGTGATTTCTTTAAACAACAAGCAGATGCTGACACCTAATGAAAATAGAGGCTGCAAGAGAAAGCCAGGCACAACAATTTTTTTGGGATAAAGCAACCGCTTTAAGAGGAATATTTTGCAAGCAGGGTTGATACAGTGTGGTAAGACATTTTCAATTAACATCAATAAAAAGGTTACTTTAGGTTTTACATACAGATGATAGTCAATCCTGCAAAATACATGAAACCACATTTACGCACAAACATCTTTCATTGTACTGAGATCAAGCAGCACCTGAACAGTGAAACTACAATGACAATCTGTACTTAGTTTTAAAAAATTAAATAAAAAAACATAAAAAGGAGCACTGCCTTTTTAGAAGCCTAATTATGTGGAATGTCTTATGTCTGAACAAATCTAACATGAAAATTTAAGGGACCTTCGAACTTTGAAAGTGTGAAAGTTGTGAACAAGATCAAGAAGCATTACACCAAGATGTCAGTGTCACAATACAGCCTGCCTCCTTTCTGTATGAGCCCACAGCAGAATTGCAGTTAGTTGAATACAGGATTGTACGTGTGTCTGGAAATTCAAACACAAAACTGTTTTTGGGGGGTTGTGAAGCAAATGGAACGCCTACCATCACAGTGTTTGGTGGAAATCAACTGCCAGTTCAATTACCATACAATAAAACCTGTAAATATCATGAGGAATCACAAATAAGAAAAGTAACAAAAAAAGGGATGAGAAATGCACAACAAACTAGCTGGGACAAAGGAATTTGGAAGGACGATTAGAATTCACAACACCCCCCCTCCCCCCTAGACCATACGCACGATCGTTCGCATCCTTTCACACTCGCTCATTCACTACATACAGACTTACACACGAAGCCGACAAAAACAACAGCAACATGGACTCACTAATCAATACAACATGTTTCCACAAAGTGACTGAATCTGCTAACAACTGAAAATCACCCTGTCACCTCACAGTGAACTGAGAGGGGTAAACTAGTTGGTCAGGAGCAATTCAGGCTGCTTGTCATACAGAAGTGGGAGGGGCTGATGGAGTGGAGGGGGATGTATATAAGCTGTCTGTGTTTAAGATAAGAGTGTAGGTGGATTAACAGTGCAATTCCATTAGTTTTCCCCATCTCCAGTCTCTCCCTCATCTGCCTGGTTTTCTGATGTCCACAGCTAGGAACAGAGAGAGGACAACGTTATGATTTGCTTTGAATAAACACATCAGGATAGAGAGGTTTTAAAAAGCATGAAGTTTTAAAACTCACGGTCAGGTTGTCCCTTAGTAGTTGCATGATCAGGGTGCTGTCTTTGTAGGAATCCTCGTTCAAAGTGTCAAGTTCAGCAATGGCTTCATCAAATGCCTGAAATTGAAACACTCAACCTGTTATTCAAACTTGTATCATCTGGCAGCATCCTGTAAACTGTTTGAGAATCAATGCTCAAAATCATTGTCCATTTTATCCAAGTCATGAAATATTGTTGGTAATTAGTGATGATTTACAGCTTCATACCGTCTTAGCCAAGCTGCAGGCCTTGTCTGGGTTGTTGAGGATTTCATAGAAGAAGACTGAGAAGTTGAGGGCCAGACCAAGCCTAATAGGGTGTGTTGGCTGCATCTCCCCCTTGCTAATGTCAAAAGCTTGCTGGTAGGCCTGCTGGGAATTGTCCACTGTATCTGTGGGCAGAAAAACATCAACAAAAAATCAAAGTCATTATTTCCAATACATTTTATAAGGGTTTCATGCAAAATACAAAAAAGATGCAATGAAAAAACTGAAAGAAATGTCACGGTACACATAATTGTTAACAAAAATAATCATAATTATATTGAAGCATAAACCTCATATAGATTATGTCTTCACTTACCCTTCTTAGTATCACCAGATGCAACCTCAGACAAGTATCTATAATAGTCGCCTTTCATTTTCAGGTAGAACACCTTGCTTTCAGCAGAAGAGGCGTTGGCAATAAGGAAGTTGTCCAGTAGGCCCTGAAAGTAACATACATTTTTTTTTCAGTTAAGTGATATTCAGACATATTAATATCACAGGTGTACTGTGATCATAAATATATGAACTAGACTGCTTTCAAACACCTAAGAAATTAGAAACCCTTACGAGCACATCGTGGCAGATTTCCTGCAGCTCAGTTTCAATCTTCTCCCGGTATTCGCGTGCCATCTGCTGTTTTTTGTCATTGCCCTCGGTCTTCTGCTCAATGCTGGAGATGACGCGCCAGGATGAGCGGCGTGCTCCTACCACATTCTTGTAGGCAACAGAGAGAAGGTTGCGATCCTCGTTTGACAGATCCCCACCTTGCTCTGTCACCGACTTCATGGCTGCAGCCATGTCATCATAGCGCTCAGCCTGCTCAGCAAGCTTGGCCTTCTGCACCAGATCACTCTTGTCCATCTTCTAGACTGGATGAAAGAAAACACAGCATTAGAAGTCATGTTTGCAGTGTGTGGTATGTATGCATGTAGTAAATCAACAGACAAGGATCGGAATTTACATTATACATTCATTACACCTTTACAAATTCCCAAGTGTGTTATAAACTGATTTTATTTTTGCTTTAAACCACGTCTTTAAATGGGAGACACCACAGGATTCAATGGAAAGTGAGGCACTGCGAACCGGGCCCATTGGCAAGTGGGTCAACCATACACATCACTAGCTAAGGTTAGCTGCTAGCTAGTTATGGCTCTCAAATCCTGTCTCCTTAATATTATTATTTATTGAGATATTTGATCGTCATGTGGCAGAATCCAGTTCCCTGATCACTGTTTACACCTGTTATACTGTATTATTGAACACTGGCTCTTTCAGCGCCGTCTCAGCCGACACTTGCTGCACCAGACGGAGCCTTTCCCGGGTCAGATTTTAATGCCCTCCCCTGATGCTGGGGTGACATTTAGCTCAGCGATGTTAGCATCGGTTACATTAAATATGACCGATATGATGCATCCCTGGTTTTATTCGTGTTTTATCTTCACGACATAACAGGGTTGGACATATTTACTGGAGCTAAGCTGTTGTGTTCATGAATACGGAGCTAGCGGCTCTCTAGCCACCGTCGTCTGCTGTATGGTCGCCGCTACCTAACGGTAACGGTGGTTAGCTAGGCCAGCACAAGCAAGGACGGCCTTTCCATCAAAAAAACACGGTTGGGGTGAAGGCAATGAGCGCATGTTGCTGTTAGTAATCCCACGAAGGGGAAATATGGCGCTGCGGTGCATTAATGTCGCGTTTAATTCATTTTCGGGAGCTGCACTGCGGCCCGCCCAGCCTGCCGAGCCCGTCAGAACAAAGTGTCATGGAATCCCAGCGCTAAGCTAGCAGCCGATGCTAAAGCGAAGCAGCAGGCTAACACGGCCAGCCTTTCACAAATCAAGCTAGCCTGCTCCGCTAGCGTGATGGCTTCGCGTTCGGGATTCAACCGGACGCGATGAAATGGCTCCTCCGCCACGGAGCCACGGATGAAAAATCGCTCTACGTGCCCGCGGGGTCGTTATACTCACAATATTGACGACTTTTCTTCTTTTTTTTGCTCCTGCTTTTATTCTCCTCTCTGTGGACGATTCAGCCTCCGTCCTCCGTTAGGTCAGCGTCTCGTTCAGGGCAGTACCACTTCCGTTACACTGGCACTTCTGTTTCCTCTTCTCTCACCGCACATCTGCCCCCAGCTCACATCTGAAACAACACGACGATCGCAGCTCTGCACAAACACCGTGTGTCTACAAATCCACTCGGCTTTTACCGGGACACTGCAGCACGTTTATAAAAGCCCGTTTTTAATGTCTCTCCACGGCAGCTCAGCACGGAGGAGGGGATTTTTGCACGAGTGAAGATCCTCACTTTATTTTCATCCAACTCAGATGGGTTGTGTTACAGTTGTATGTTATAATCACAGATGTATAGTTTTGAACAGACTGAGCTCTGTGGATTCTCCTACAGTGAAAGCACACAATGAGGGGATGTGTTCATTCATCACTCAGATGTTTTTAAAAGATAGCTGTGGGTAAACATCTTCTGTATTTCAGCTTCCACACTGGGGCCATTTGTACACGTTTAAACATATAAGGAGACTTATAATGGTTCATTTGAATAAATAAATTGCTATTTAATCACAGTTGAATTGATTTTCTGATTACGGCTAAATAATGATGCTGTAATAATGCGTTATGCTGTATCCATGTTTATGTATAACGCTGCCTTTGCCTTCCATCCTGCACATCAAGGTTAAAGGCCAAGGTGAACAGCTTCTCTGGAGCTTGCAGGGCTTCAGTTTTCTTTTGCACAAGGACACTGCTGCATTCTTTTACCAGTTACCCTCAGTATATTAACATTAAGAAAAAAATCATTTCACTGGAGTGTTGTCATAATTGTACAATCGAGCATCAATATTTTGATAATAACACATACAGCCTGATATCACATGCAGGACAAAACACAATGCAGTTGACATGTTCCTGTCCAGCAAATGCAGTTATGCTCATCTGAGCTCCCATTGGCATGGTGGTCTTAAAACGAGATGTGGTCAGGAGCATTGTTAGTGCATCTCTATCTCGACAAGATAGAAAGCAATTGCACCTTTTCATCTGGTCTGAAGTCAACAACACCATATTCTACTATTATTTTAAAGTTGGGTTATCAAGACAGTAACATGAGCTTAACTGTTTATTACACACACACACTCGTTCTCTCTTCAGCTGGCAAATCCACCATTATGATAACAATCTACCATCTGGTTTTAAAGGGGACAGGACATGGCCACCTGATTGGTTTATTGTTATGCAAAAAACAGCCATGATCTCAGTGAGTGGCCTAAACTGGCCTTTCTCTGCATGCAGAGTAGCTTTTATGGTCTGCTTTAAAGCTAGTGTGTTTTCCAGGTGAGTCATGTGGACACCTCCCATATTATGTTAACTCATGCCTGCAATAGGAAAAAGACCATTTGCACTTTTGGTAGTTTAACTAACAAAACTGTGTTATATGATTTTTTTTGTTCAAGAAATTCTCTGTCCAGCTGCTTGAAGTGTCAAATAAACATTGTATTTAAGCAATGACAAATGTTCTTGAAACACATTCAGAAACTGCACAGTGGAAACATAATTAATAGACTTTTAAAATAAAAAGATTCCATCAGCCTATAAATATCTGTTCCTTCATCGGAAAGTGAGCCATCTCCTGAAAGGACAGCGCATTTTAACTTAATACGTTATGTGACATGAAGTATTAAGTTGAAAAACAGACTAATTCAAAATAGTTTGCTCTCCAGTTCAGTGCTTGCTTTGGCAATTCCTTTTGTACCAGTAACCTGAACCTGCGCCCTCTGTTTTTCCAGTAAAAACATTATTTTGTCACTGACGGTAAAATTTAAAAACAGCTTTCTTTATGTTTACTTGGTGATTTCCCTCAACCAGTATTTAATCATAACTCTGTGCTCCATATGTTTTACTGTGTTTGCTGTGAAAGAAAAAAAATACAGCATTACAGTCTGAAGTGTCATTGTAACCACTGAGAGGGAGACAAACGCAGCATGTATTGAGTTAAAGTCTGTTTCCTTTTCTCACTGGCAGCTTAATAAAAACTGGATGGAAAATTTTCCTGCTCACATGTACCTCAGAACTCAGTCTAGAAGACAGCGCTCTCTTCTCCCTCCAAGACACCATGATGCAATTAAGGACTTTAATTTTCACATCTGTTATGATCCCATGGATACTGTCTTCTGCAGCACAAGATGAATACATGGAAGCAAGAAAACCTAAGGTAAAAAAATATCTTCTTGGGTTTAGACACTGAATTAGCGGATGGATGAAATGCATAAGTGTTCTTTCTTTTTGCAGAGAGACATTATGACCCAGCCTGACTATGCCTTCCCTCAGGACTCAGACACTGACCCAGCAGGTCCAAAAGCTGATGGTAAGTTTTGTTTCAACTGATAGTTTTCAACAATAGTTTCAAAGCAGCTTATGCAACACTTACTGAGGCATTCTCCCACATTTTTGCAGATGTAGCTATTATGTAATAATGGGGCCGATCAAGTGTCCTCTGCTTCACTGTGAGTGGAGCGTTTCAGCTGCCCAGTCACATCGCTGAGACCAATTAATCAACTTATTCAAAGAAGAAATACAAAAAAAATGGTGAAGACAATGTGATTTGAAATAAAAAATGTGATCTTTTCAGAGTTGCCGACGTGTCTACTGTGTGTTTGCCTGATTGGATCTGTTTACTGCGAGGATGTTTCTCCTGAAATGTCATCTGTCCCAGCACTGCCAAAGGAAACAGCGTATCTCTACGCACGCTTCAACAAAATCACAAAAATTCGCAATCGAGACTTTGCAGACATGGGTAAATAAAAGTCATTCAAATATTCAACAAAATTTCCCTCTGTGAATTTCATCTTGTAAGCACTCTGTCCTTTGTTTTGTTTTTTTCAGCCACATTAAAAGTAATTGAACTAAGTGGGAATCTCATCGCTGACATAGAAGATGGAGCTTTTTCCAAACTTGTCAATCTTGAGGAGCTCACTCTCACAGACAATAGACTCACCAAGCTTCCAATACTTCCCAACATGCTAGTGTCATTTAATGCCAACTTCAACAAGCTTAGAACCCAGGGTGTAAAGGCAACAGCTTTTAAAGTAAGTGAGCCATTTAAATCATCTCTTGCTAAAGTAAGACATTTTGCACTTTGGATAATTATTGAAGTGGCCTGATCTAAGACACTCTGTCTTTTTGTTGTTGCAGAAACTCACCAGATTGGCATATCTTTACCTTGGAAACAATGAACTGACAGCAGTGCCCCAACTTCCAGAGTCTCTTCATGTTGTGCACCTCCACGTAAGTCCATCTGCAGCAAATCATATTTTTTTCTTCCTTCAGTGGAGCCCTAATTTTGTATCCTTGGATTGATCTCCTGCAGAACAACAAGATCTCAACAATAACAGACGACACATTCTGCAAAGGTAACACCAGTCACTACATCCGCCACAACTTGGACCAGGTGAGACTGGACGGGAACCCGCTGAAGCTGTCGCATCACCCCAACAGCTTCATCTGTCTGCAGTACCTTCCTCTCGGATGGAACTGAAATGACCAAAGCATGTTTTTTTACAGAGGTAAACCTTAGAGGGGTCGGGGGAGGTGGATCTATGTAAACTGATGCAGATGGACATTTAGAAAGATTACCATGAACAAAATACTGTTCTTAAGTTACATTTTATATACTCAAATTTACAATACACTTCAAGATGATGCAACTTTTTTAGAACAGAAATGACATAAATATTGAACAGAGGGGAAGACAGAGCTTGTGTTTTTGTTTCTCATCAGTGTTTTCTGCCAGTATAAAACACATCTGTGCAAAATCATCCAAGATGAAAAAAACAAAATATTGGCTCCTTTTGTGGCTTTTCCTTTTGTCAATTAGGCTGAGATGGTTCTGTCTTGGCAGGTGCTATGCAACATTTTCAGAAATTCACTGTCAAACCAATACTGGGACCTAGGTGTCGGTTGTTATGAATAAATGAGACGTTTGTTAGGATTTCGTTTTTTTTGTGTTGCTGTTTCTATAAACAATAAAAGCTGCATGTTGAAAGAGATTTTTCCATGAGCCTCTTTTTCACAGCTTCTAACTGTCACACGGTTGTTTTAATAAACCAGAGTCCAAGTATATGTCCTTTTAGTCCACTTCAAATCCGACTGTCGTTCACTTGGTTGCTGGCTCATTGACAACTATCAGTCCATCTGCTATCTTCTGCTGGTACTCCCGTTCTGATTGTTTTCTTCGGTAGACATCGTCTGGCAAACAAAAAAAAAATGTAAGAGGTTGAAATGAAGAGGTGTGTTATATAGATTTAAAAAAGAGACATACATGTGGTGAAACTACTGAGACTACACTGTGAGTGGCTTATGTGTGACATCTGTGTCTTGTTGACTAATCAGACTAGGAAATGTGTTGAACATTTACTCAAATACAATTTACAGTTTTGACATTCTGGTACTTGAGTATTTCCATTTTATGCTACTTTCAAATTCCACTACATTTCCAAGAGAAATATTACATGTTCGACAGTTTCAGTTACTATTTACTTTTAAGATTAAAAACTATTATAAAATAAAAACAGTGTTGAAGAATCAAAACATGGTTTCCTACCTCTTGCTAGCTTTTCATTTTCTTATAAATTCAAAGTTTTTAACAGATATAAACAAATAGAGATTCTTCCATCCGAATATAATCCACTGAAGATTGAAGAAAAGTCTGAAAATTAAAAACAGTATTTGTACTCAAGTAAAGGATCTGAATGTTTCCTCCACTCAAATATACAGATGTTAATAATAAAATGAACAGTGGTTCTGTTCTTTTCGGTTTTGTTCAGGTGCCCTGAATAAGCCAAAGGGCAAAAGAGACCAATTTTTTCCAGCGCTGTTCTGTTCTGGCTTCTCACAAAAGGAAAAAATGTAATTAAAACACTCATAATGACTGTATTTCATAGATCAGCCAGTTCCAGGGCGCTTTTATCTCTGTCAAGGCTCGTTCCAACGGCCCTGAGTCAGTTAAATTTGTTCAACATATGAAAATTCAAACTGCCATGAAAAAAAGTCAGTACCAAATTCCATTGCCATTTTTTTTCTGTTCCATTTGTGCTTTCTCCTACTGTCACATGTCAAATGTTCTATGAAAAATGAGCGAAGCTGAGAAATGGAACAAGATATAGGAGGCTGCTTTCTGCAGAGATAAACATTTCTCTGTATCCCTATATGACCTAAAACAGGATAGAGTGTGCAGGGTTGTTTCTTTCTTTTCTTTTATAACAGAAAAGGCCGGTTTGAGCACATCTGGAAAAATGTAATGTTGGTTCAGTCAGTGAGAGAAGAAAAAAACAAGGGTTCTCTTTCTTTTCAGTCTTTTGAGTGACTTTGGTAAATCTACTGTCTGCAGGTATAACTGCAGGCATAGAATGTCAACAAAGTGATCTAGAGGACGTGAAGGTACATTAACTCAATTACTGTTCTTAAATACTACATTTGAGTAACATATACTTGGGCATTTACTTTTTATACTGCTATATGTTTTACTTGTACTCCAGTACATTTAAAAAGAAAATGTTTAATCCGCAGCCATAGTACAAAACTTAACAGAAGTAGTAAAACATTACAATATGCTTAAATGAATGCAACAATATGTGATATGTATTTAACATCTCCTGCTTTTCTATTTATATGACCATTTCTTCAGGCTTTGTATGATTTAATGAGCCAAAGAAGATGTCAGTTTGGGCTCGGAGAAAGCTGCGATGACAGTTTTCCTCAACATCTGACATTTTATAGTTTCTCAGTGTTTCAGGATCAAAGTACTGTAACTCTCTCCAAAATCTGAGATCTTTATATTCATGTTATATCTTATTTTCTCTCTTTCAAAATCTTCAATGACACAAATTCTCACCTACGACCTGTTCGACATAGCAGCTTTTCTGCACATTCACCTGGTTCAATTCGATACTCTTTAAGACTATTTGATACCACAAAGATTAATAACAATAAAACATTTATTAACCTGTTTCACAGTCATACAAAGAAGAAAATCTACTGCAGGCTAGAAAATATATTAAAAAGACCCTGCACATAAACTAAGATACAAGATTATTCTAGACAAAGGCTGGATATCCAACTGACCTATGTCAGAATCTAGTCTTCCGTATAATATTGTATTCAATAAAACTCATGTCTCTTGTCTCATTTTATATAAAATAATTAATACACAGGTAGTTTGATGTTAAAGACCACAGGGAGCAGAATTTAGTCATAGGTGAACTGTCATTTTATCAACTAATCGATCAATTAGTGAATAAAATGAAACAATTACTTGTTGTGATACTCAAATATGTTGAGTTTACTCAGACAGAAGACTGAGAAACTCTATGTGAGTGATGTGTCAAATATAGAAAGGTGGTTAACAATTAATTTCATGGTTTTTATTATTGTATTATTGTTTTTATGTATTGTATATGGGGGGGGGGGGGGGCTACAGCTTCACTGTAGAACATGGCAACATTAGCAACATTAGCTTAAACATGTGAAGTGAAGATGAGCAGCTTGGCAGACATGTAACATTTGATCCAACATGGCGGGGCTGAACGTACTAGATACGAGTCAGGTGAGAAACTTGACACGTGTTTTTATCAGCCTGTGAACAGACAGTGGACAGGTAAACAGAGGCTAACATGCTAACACCATGCTAGCTGGATACCTGGTTACGGGCTTCACCGTCGAACAGTTTGTTTCAGGTTTCACTCACAGAAAGTTTCTCTTCCGATCCTCACGTTGATCATGATCCACTCCATGACTCCTCCGATGCAGAAGAAGATGGGGAGGAACCTGTACGTCCCGAGGCGACGTCTACCCGGAACCAGGCTGAGGACATACTTGAGTGTTTTATTCTGACGAAGCATCCTGGCTGACGGACATGCTACACGTGGACACACAGTTCAAACATCTACATGGAAGTCAGAGACGGGACAGAGCAGCGGGGACCTGTTTGTCCTTCACGTGTGTTATGAGAATAGGTTATGAGACACGGACGTGACGGGGTGCGCTCGCTGAGAGATCCGGCGTAGAGCGGATGAGGGGGGTGAACTGGAGTGTGGAGCAGAAGGGTTGGAAGCGCGGAATTCGAAGGTTAAACAAACGCACCACTCGCAATGCTGCGTTCAATGCCGAATCGTTTAAACAACTAATGAAGCTGGATGTGTGGGAAAACTCCCAAATCCAGATCATGATCTCAGGACTCATGTTTGATGTTACACCTGTGTTACACTAGATCAAATCAGATGTTTAATTTCATATTTATAGATATCGAGTGTCATGGTTACCAAGTGGGAATATATGGGTGTTTTCAGTTTTTTCTGCCGACATCCATGCAGCATATTAAGAGTAAAGATTGACACTTTTTATTTTGCAGTGTTTCATGTATTTCAAACTCATTAACACAATAATTAATGAATTCAAAGTAGGATTCTCTTCTAATGCCCTTTCTTCCCGAAATTCAATAAATAATCTATGAAGTAGGTCACTGGGTGGAAATCAGATAATGCCTCGGGTTGCACTGGCATACAAACACACACACACTATTCTCACCAAGTCAAGTTAACCAGGACAGATTTCATTCCCAGCTGATGGTTGGGCAGGTGAGGAGGAACTTAAATAACGACACAGTATGGTTTTATTCACTTTGTATTGTCGTGAAATAGGGTCCTGCGCTCAAATAAATGCGTTAAGATCATTTAAAACCAACTTTTAAAACGAAGATATTTTTCATAGCAACCACTTTGATGTGGTTTAGTGGGTTAAAACAGTAGATTCTTTCAAAATGGATGTGAAAAGGTCTGTGGGCCATTCAAAAATGATTAAAGTCAACTGGTTCAATCTGGACAAGGTTATCTCCAGGGGCTCTTTTCTCCCAGTTAATCCAAGTATGGTGATTTTTAACCAACCCTGGTCTAATGTGATCTGGATGGAAAAAGACGAGTAGTTTTTTCTGTTTGCATAAATCAGTGTTCAGGCAAGAGGTGGAAAACATAAACTCCATCAGTCCCTCAATTGCTAAACTGGAAGCCGCAAATTCAAAGTTAACTTCAGCATTGCATTAGTCAGAAACTGCTCAAACACTCGAGCTCTTGAGTTAAATTCTACAGAAACACAGTGAAATGTTCAACCACAAGACAAAAATGTAATAACTGACAAATACACAAATGGTTTTATTTTGACTGAGATGACCAAACACATCACTGTTGACTTGAACTTTAAGTGTAACCCGAGACACTGTACTGCAAAGCACACACAACAAATACATAAACAAGACACACATGCAACAACTACAGGGGTCTTCAGAAACAGTACCGTATTCTAGATAATAAAGAGCTAAGACCTACTGTCAAATCTCCAGAAAGACAGTGGACTAAATTATAATTTATTATTATCATGTAAAAAAGTAAACTCATGATTTACAATCTTTTCTTCTCCAAGATCGGGGTCTAAATTTACATTCACGGCTACATGTTTATAATCACTTTATTACACTTTGGGTTTAAACAGACGCAGGTTTTGGAGTTACATCAAAAACAATTTTTCCTGTAAAATAAAACAATGTAGCCACATTTTTTTTTGCATCAGTGGGATATAACACAGTGTCTCTAAATTAACATAATTCTGATCATTCTGCTTTATAAAATAGTGTTTTTTGACCTCAAGAAATGTATGTTCCAAGAAATGTAAAATATGTCTCAGTAACACAGATAAGAAAGAGAATAAATCCATAATTCACAGTTTGGCTGTTTCTAATGCTCACTGTCTGGACTTTTAAGTTTGTGCACTGTAAAACGACATTTTTAAAACAATTATTAGTGATACTAAAACTTTTGTAGATGATTTATGCAATATAAAAAAAGACAAGTGTCACTTTAATGTGCTTTAACTCAGTCTTCAACTTTTTGAGCTGGTCTACAGAAAGTCCAGTGATGCTCCACTGTGTTCTCGTTTGCACGCTCGCTCATGTGATGCACACGCGTGTTCCTGATGGTGAAGCCTTGTTTCATGATGTAGTCCATGAGGTGAACCCGTAGGGACACCTCTTGATGATAGTCACATGGTCCGAAAGTGAACGACACCTGACAGTCTCTGGTGTCCATCATGTGTTTGTTCCACTTGGTAAAGTTGTTGGAAATGCCTTCGAGCAAGGCATGAACTTTCGTAGTAATCGTTAACTGCGTGATGATAACGGCAACAGGGTTTGAGTATTTCGACAGTTTCCTCGTGCTTGAGAGCTCCACAACCTGCTCGAAGATGTCCGGAGGGTATAACGGCTTGGGATCGTTAAGGCACTGAATCAAGGGTTCGATCTGGTAGAAGTCTGCCTCTTTCCGCAGCAGATCTGTCTCTGTGAAATCCACCGGGAGGGTGAGCTCGGACGTCCGCAGGAAGTTCAGGATGTATCGGAAAAGTGTCCCATCCCGATCAATGAAGTAATTGCCTTTGGAATCGCGAGTGGTGGGGAAATCTCCCCTGAACATGGCGCCCAGCATGGAGTCTGGATAGCGCTGCAGAGTGGATAAGCTGGTGGTGTAGAGGCAGCCTCCCACGTTCAGCGTAACAGGAGTACTCATCTGGAAAAAAAAAAGCAGAGGACAAGTTAAGGATCATGTTTTTGTGAAGTTAAACTGAGTCAGTATTTGCACACTGCAGCTGAAGAAGATAACGTTGAAAGGTGCAGATTTCAGCCATCAATGTATTTGGTACATCTAAAGCTACAAGTTATACAACCGCCCGGCGATAAATCGATAAATCCTGAAGTTTGTGTTACTCTGCTGCTGAACTGTGTTTCACTACAGTGACAAATGTTTCTTATATATGATCCACATTCATTATGTCAATGAGAACAGACTGAATCTTAGTCTCTGTATAAGCAAAACAATTTAAAGAACCACAACTACACCCTGGTCAAATACACCTTTGTAAAACAGATTCAACAAAACAAGTGTTACATCATTACCAATGGGGCTGTGGTAGGTTACATAGACTTGGTTCAAAGATTCTGCAGCCTGCTATAAATGTAGTGATGAGATAAAAGCACATTCACAGTAGCCATTCCTCAAAATCCAAGATTCACTGTTACGACTCAATGTTATTTCTCTGTTAATGTCATAGGTGTCAACTTTTACCTTTCTGTCCAAAACATACATTTAATGTGTGATCAGCTTTTCCACATTTGGTAAAATATATGACATGCATTACTTTTATAAATATGGGTGATGAATGATAAGCCCATTGATGATGATAATATCCTATATTTTCCCTTTATTTCTACGAAACCCCCCCTCCTGTTTCTGTGTTTCAGTGGGTTGGACTTGGGTAGTTCTGGATCAGCCGTGTCTTTTTTTAATTTAATGCACAATACTGATGGTTATTGTATTTCAAATAACACAAATGCAAGTCAAAGACAATTAAAATAATATCTGAGCATTTACTGCTGTATCGTATTTGACTGCCTTACTTTTGGCTAATTTTAACATTAAAACCAGATGAACCCTGAAATGGTTCCTAATCTAGACGGACTTCACTTCTATCCATCTCTTACCCTATGGCCCCAGTCTCCATTATCCATTTGTAGAACAATACCCACTTGGTCAGAACCAAAATAGAGAGGGAACAGATATGGTTTGGGTTACTTCAATTTCTCCTGTGGAAAAACAAAATCACATTAACATGAGCTATAACAAAGTTATTCAGTTAATGAGGGACACAGTCAAGTCTCGTGTTTTTCAGTGCAGATAACAGCAGGCAACAGCTCTGTGTGTGTGTGTGTGTGTGTGTGTGTGTGTGTGTGTGTGTGTGTGTGTGTGTGTGTGTTTTACCTTGAAGCAAATTAACAAGGAACTATATCTGTTGTGTGCAAAGACGCTCAAACAGATGTAGGTCGATAACATACAGGTTACTTATATGGCGGCAGGTGATTCATATGGTGCAGAGTGCAAAGTTGCTGGTTCAAGTATGGATCATTATGTACAGGATGCATATATATATATATATACTGTATATACATACACAAGTTACGTGAATCTTACGACGATAGTGCATGTGTATAATGTACAGTATATACAGACCGGTTAGATTTATATTGTCGTAGATGTGTACGTGTAAACCTGAATTGATCAACAGTATGATAAATACATTAGGGTTTGTGGTGGATGACTGATGTGCAGGTGTAGTGTCTTGTGTTTGTTCCTGACACTGTAGACTGGCTAAGTGACAGATCAATCAATCAATAACTCAATTGATCCATTATCAAAATAAACTAAATGATGTGTCGGTGCAGTTCCACTCTGTGAGCTGTGAGAAAAGTACATCTGTATTTCCATCACACCAAGCAAACCATCTGCTGCCGAAGAGCACGAGACATGACTGAAAGCTACTAGATGACTGTTCAACTTGTGATTGGTTGAAAATGAACTTGTGAAAGTGACCGAGTTTACTGATCGAGACAGAAATCATGAACTCAGAGAAAGTGAAACCTAACTCACACGTTCCTAATGTGACAGGACTGTCCACCGATACCAGCTAATGTGTGTGTGATAGCTAATGCTGAGCAGCATCCGGAGTCGGTGCATTTCTTTCTATTTAGCGAACAGACGAGCTGCAAAAACAAAAGCTACTCAATGCACGTGCAGGTTGTTTGTTCAGCCTGTGTAACGTCAGCACCTCACTGGACTGCAAATGCTTATCCCACGCCTGCTAGCTACTTACTTGCTAACTAGCATGCTAACGCGGCTAACAGTCCGCTAACGTTAGCTGCTGTTCCTCCGGAGGTTAACGCCGGGGTCTACTTCAGACAAACCGGAGGAGAAGCAGACATGAAACTGAAGACAAAGCCTCACCTGGCTCCTCGTGGTCAACACTCGACTTTTCTTCTCCGGTTGCAGCGACCCTCGGCTTGTTTAACGCTGCTGCTCAGGGAGCGATGTTCACCGCTGGTCGCACCGGGCAGCTGTGCTCCACTCCCGGCTGCAGCAAAACTGCGCAGACCAGGAGGAGGGGGAGGAGGAGTACGAAGAGGAGGGGGGAGATGAGGAAGAGGAGGAGGTCCTGCTGCAGCCTCACACACCTCGGCATGAACACATCCATTCACACACTGCAACATGCATGAGCTTTTTTTTATTATCATTGTCAGGTTTACACATATAAGCGATTTATTTCTGCATCTGAGAAACTGTGGAGCACAACTGCACGAAGCTGGAGAACTGCTTTAGTGTGTTATTAAAGTGTCCACTTCATATGCACGTCAGGTATGTGGAGCACATGATGCGTCAGGAGGTAAAATAAGTCCTTTGTTCAGGAGGATTTCTTCGTGCCACCCCTGGCTGCTTGCTGCAGGATGATGAACTCCAGGATGAGCTTGGCGGTCCGACACGGCCTCTCCATCACCACCGAGTGGCCACAGTTCTCCAGCAGGTCCACCCTGCACCCAGGCAACACGTCTGTGATGACCGCAGCTCCAGAGACATCCACCACCTGGAGAGACGCAGGGTTAGAGCTGGACGACATGGCCCAACGTTATATCAGGATAATAATGTTTATAATTCTCATTGTAAATATAACATTATATTTATTTGAAGTCTAATTTTTGCTCCTGAGAAAATGTGGTTTTAAATTCTTCTTCACAGATAGAAAACTTTAGAAACGTGCTTGCACAATGCATTAGCAACATATATCAATATATATTGGACATAATGTTGGACATATTCATACTGATGAAAATAATATGCAATATTTTTTGATATTGTTCTTCGTTTGATTGCACGCCCTATATAACTATCATACTTGTGCAGTGACGGTATGCACCTGATGTTTCTCTCTTCAGTTGCTAACTGAGCAGATAGAGCAACCTGAGCCACCACCCTCAGGTTAAAAGTTGATACACATCCATGTGATTCTTGAGATTAGATCAGAGTCTGCAGGTAAACACCTCTGTATTTATATAAGTGTTGCTGAGTTACTGTATCAGGGGAACAACCTCAAGGGTGTGGTAGGAAGGGAAATAGTAGATCTAGTCCAACATCACCATCCTCTGACGTAACTGAGGATTTCAAACAAGCTCCGTTCTTGAAGTTACTATTAAGCAGTCATTTGCAGCAGTTTATAATGACATAAGATTTTGAGACATCAACTAGAATGTTTCATTTTACATTGTTAAAATTCATTACGTCCAGTCAGTTTGAGAATCTAGCAGGGTCTGATCCTTTGTTTTCAGTTTTAATACTACGGATACATTTTTGTACATGTTTGGATTGTGCTTTTAAATTTAGTAATGCTTCCTCTATGTTGCAGAAAGTACTGGTAACACTGGTTTGACACAAATCTACCTCAGATGTGCAAACGTTAGGGTGAAAGATCAGTATAATCTCATTAGGCTGTGTTTTGACATAAAGTGCTGTAATCCTCTCTCAGAATATGGGCCAGAATGAGATGACTCTTGTCTCATGGTCCGGAAATAATGGAGACCTCAAAGCTTTGATGCTCTTCAGAGTAAAAACTTCAGATAAGAGTCTGAAATACATTGATTTCAGATTGTGCAGCCTTTCTTAAAACTGTTCCTAACACTACATCACGGATGAGGTGGAACCAGAGATGGACGTCTTATGTGTTCAAAGGTAAAGCCGACACTCTGAGGCTATACATGTACACAGCCCAGATTTGTCTGCTGCCATTGTTACCTGGTCTTGTTTGCCCCATATCACTTGTAACGGTGCAGTGATCAGATGTAAGTGATCCTGTAAGGCATATCTTGACTCCTCACCAACAATCTCCAGAAATACTAATGAAAATAAAGAGAAGAAACAATTATTTGTCACATGGATGCTTACAGGGGAAATCCTATAATTTTGCCCGGCAAAGTGAACTAACCTTCCTGGTAAAATGTGTTGTGAGGCTGCCGAACATCTACCAACCCTTGAAGAATCTAAACAATGAAAACACATTTGAACAACCACAAGAAGCAGCAACATATAAAAAGTTGGGGTGAATATTACTCTGACCCCTGTTTGCTGAACACATTGTTTGATTAGCAAATATGAGGAAATTATGCTGCTGCCAGCTACAAGTCTAGACCTGACCTGCTGCGGGATTTTAAAGCGAACATGGGAACAGAGTCTGAACATGTCCTCCATCTCTTCAGGTGTAGTGGGGATCAGAGGGATATTTAATGTGTAATTGCTGTGCTCCAGGTCCTGCAGATGATTGTCAAATTTGGTCTCACATGGATGTCTGATACCTGCAGGATAATAAAGAAACATGAAGACAAAAATGTAAGCTATGAAAGAAAAGTGGAAGAAATTTGAAGTACCTGTACAAGTATATGGCATGAGCTAATACTGCAATGCAATAAAATATGCATTTAAACCCAAAGCTAATTTACAGTGCCTGTCCTTAGATGAGCCAACAATACAATGAAGGTACAATAAAATATAAAAAACTCCACAACATGGTATTTCCTCATACCAGGGCCGACACCCGGACATTTATATATTATATTACACATCACATCTGTAATATTTCAAACTCAACTGATCTTTCTAGTACTCTCTGACTGTCTGTTTACACGGACATTATAATGTCTGTGACCTACTTCATTGTTTTTGTGATTGTTAAAAAAGTCTCTTTGGGATTAAGTAGTACTCACTCTCTGTCTCTCTCCATCCATCTACCCATCCCTCCATCTGTCTGTCTGTCTACCACAAAGCATTATGGTAATGCTATTTAAAGTCTTAAGCAGATCTAGCTTACAAAAAGGGACACAACACATCTGACATGAACTTTGCAGTTGGACCCTCCACAGACAGGAGGGGTCTAGTGAAAGTTGTTATCTAGTTGAACTATGGGGGGAAAAAAGGGTCAAACATTTCAAAAGTTTGACCCGATACAAACTAAATGTTTGGATCTATCTTCAGTTTACCTTTTATCATTCAAGTTCAATGCCTCTAGTTTTTATGATAACATTTGGAGACTACAAGCCCAATCTGAGATAAACCATTTTAAATCACCATGACAACATCAGGGTTATTTTCTCAAACTTTCATGCACAAACACACACACAGATTTAAAACCTTGTGGTTTTTCATATAGTGAACATGCAGTCCTTACACACTTACATACATTTTCCACACTCATACACACACTGTGACTGACCATCTGGGCAAATGAGAGTCATGCTACAGATTTCTGAGGCGTAGCAAGCTGCATAAACCCCAGCTACGTTCCCCCCCATGGACGTTCCCACCAGATGGAAAGGTTTTCTGTTCAAGCGAAGAGTTTCCACAAACTGAGAAGAACGAGGGACAGTAAAACATTTTCAGTGAAATGATTTAGTACATACACACACAGTATTTGATTCAGTAGGTATATGTTCTCTCAATGTACCTGATGGATCCTTCTGACCTGGCCCTGGATTGAATAATCCTCTGTGTTGGTGCGTGTCGTTCCCTCATGGCCAGGCATGTCCACACACACAAGGTGCAGATGTTTTGGTAGATACTAGAGCATCAGAAGAAACCACGTGAAGCTTAAAACTGCTAATGTATGTTTGGAGGACAGTAAAGTCTCTAATTATATTAATCTCATAAGCAACTCAATACTTATTCCTGAAATTTAAGCCTGTAATATACTTATCATTTTATCCACATGGAGAGCAATGGCATAGTTTCCACCTCTTCAAAATGGCAGAACTATAATAATTATGCACAGGGTAAATTTACAGATTGAAGTTTGTGATGATGTTTGCCATCACTTGTTTTTATTGCAAATATTAAATGAAATCAACCGAGTATTGGTGCCACAAATCCATAGCAGCAGATGATGAGTGTTTCCCTGACCTTGACCAGAGTGAGCCATGTGTCTTTGTGAGCAGAGAAGCCATGCAGCATCAAAATGGAAGGTCTCATCCCAGGCTTTCCTCTGTATGAGTAACAGAAGCGGTACCCACCACAGTCTACGTAGCGAACCTGCAGGCCCAGAGTCCTCCTCCAGTACCTGCGGTGGAGCAGAGACACATCTGAGCTGACACGCAGAGGCACAACTTCACTAGAATTCAAATTTGGGCCAAATGATGACGGGTTTAGATGTAATTTTATGGGTTGCAGTTGTATGTTTTCATGTTGAGGCAAATTCATGATTTCTGGGCTCCTTAAAATAAAACTGACCTGAGTTGACATTTAGATTCTCACACCATATGCTCAAAAAGGTCACAAGAGCCTTTTCAAAAGACAGGCTCACATTTTTACTAGTCAGTCTTCATGCAATGAAATCATTCCCTGGTAACATTTTTTAGCACAATTGCAGGAGAATTATCATTTTCTTTAGCATTTTTTTGATACTCTGGACAAATATCACCAGTAATAAAAAACCTACAGTGGAGAATGGGACAACACATTAATTAATCTTACCAGTAATAAACTTTGATGAGAGCTGAGGGCCAGAGAAGAACGGAGGCGATAAAGGCAAGAATTGGAATCGCCAGTGTTCCCCCAGCAATGACGAACAGGTTCACCATATCCAGATCAGCTGCCATGGCTGCCTCATGTAGAAAGAGCAGGAACACATGCAACACACAGCATGAAGATGAAATGTCAGGGGAGGAGAAAAGCCAGTATCCAACATTCAGACAATGTTTGGTTGAGAATTAAAAGAATAATTTACAGCTGATAGACGAACATGAGACATTTTTTAACAATGGGTATATGCATTGCTTTAATATCGTATTTATTTTACAAATAATAATAGAGATGCATATTTGTGCACATTTCATACGACTAAAACATCTTTTTTTATCCACAACATGCCCATATTTTTTTAAATTTACTTACCTGATTATTGTTTCCCTTGTTTCTTCTGTCACAGACAAACATGTGGTTCAAGTGGGATTCTGATTCGATTGGCAGCCAGCAGATTCATTCATTCATGCTTTCAGGTATCGCAGATGTGCAGATAGTATTATTAGTCCATTTATCTTTCAGAAATTTGAAATAAAAAACTGACCCTTCGGAGTGCAGTTAGTCCCGACACATTATGTTTGCTCTGGATAAACCCATTGATTATTACTCATCATCAGTGAAAACTGGGCCACTGGAGTACTCGATCAATCTTTTAAAGTGAACGTACAGGCCAGACTCTGCAGTCAAAGCTGTCAGAAATTATCTTTACATAACATTTGATACATCCCAGAAGAGGCAGTATGGAAATAATATCTTTGAAGATATCAAAACAAGAGAGGAGAAGGTTTTGTGCAAATATGTAGGATCCAAATGATTATTAACTAATTGGAAAAATAAACAGATACGTTGATAATGATTTTCAGTCTTATTCTAAGTGTCTGATCTTGGTAAATGTTCTTTTATCTCTTTGTGACAAAGGGAGTGTTGGTTTCTGGATAGTTCTGTACATGTTTGATGTGTAAAGAGGAGCTCATATTTGGGAAAAAACTGTTTTGCAGACAAGGAAGTTATTAGTGAGTGCGACATAATGATGTAATGTTGACGTACCACTGCAAGAATCTCAAAAGAGCCGCCCGTTGTTACAGACTGGCTCCCTGCTCCAGCTCCTTTATCAGAGAAAACATTAACCGCAGTAATAACATTAAACACTATATGACGCCTCTGAACTTAAAATGAAATTGAGATATGTATTATGAAAGAGCACAGCTTAACTTTGAGTCTCACTGAACTCTTTCTCACCTCCATGTTTCACCCTCTGACTTTAGGATCCCTCCTTCACTACTTTGTTTTCAGTCTGCACTATTAGTTTGAACCTGTCTCGCTCTCGCATCCACATTTGTTCTCGAGCTCAAGCTCGGGGTCCAAGACTTACCACTGGGTGTCATGATGGAGGCAGGCTGTGAGTGTCCCTGGTGTGTTACAGTCAGTAGTGACGATCAGAGGGCTTTTGGAACACAGCCCTGGTTGCCATGACATGTGCAGACAGTGAGATGTCCTCACAGCTTCCTCAGTTATTGATGGAGGGTTGAGGGAAGTCTGAACCAGGTGCTGACTCTGTTTCAGACACATTGAGGAAGATTCCTTGACTGAGGGGAAGAAACACTGCTGATGAACCAGTGGAGCCTCACATGAACACACTGCCCTCCAGAGGTGATATTGACTCAGCATATCATTTGGATGTTGTTTACATCAAAATAAAAACTCATAAGAATGAATGTTTCTGATGGATCACAACCAACAAATAGAGAGACTGAGTTTTCATAGTGACTGTGGCTTTTCTTCAGGCTATTTAACATTTGAGCAACTTATTTCAATTTCATAACGGAAGGCTGCTGAAAACATCTTAAGCTCTTCCTCATGTTGTGATGTAGAACATTTTGTGAATTATTCTCAGTATGACTACGACTTCAGCATTAGTCAGAATGTAAATTATAGCTATGAAGCGCAGGATTACACAGTATGTAAATACCTTCCCATGCAGTGCACGCCTGCCATTCTGCTTCATCTCTGGTCGACTTCCGATGACCTACATACAAACTAGAGCAGAACAAATGGACACGACAACTCTGCAGAGAGGCTTTCCTTTCACGAGAATGATTCTCATCTTTGGGTTTATATAGGGGCAGCCCTCAATCTGCTCACATGTCACACACACACAGTGTATCCCCTGGGTTGATTGAGAACCTCAAGTCACTTTGGTCTGTCATGCTGGTGGGCACGATGAGACAGCAACGCCAGCAGAGCAGAAGTGATTGAGTCAATAAAGCAACACACAAATGTGGATCAGGTGCTGATTACTCATCTGCGGACACAGGAATTTCTTCTAGAGCTATGACCTTAAGGATATTGCACAATTCAAAAATTAGCAACAGACTTCTCATCCTGTTGGGAAATAAACTGTATCCTCCTCTTGGGCTTCACCATCAGTGTGGTGGTCAGCCCGCTTAAAGGGTGGAACTGCTCTGAATGCTTAACCCTGTAATCTTCCAGCAGAGTTAAAGGCCACCACAGCAGTCACATTGAATTAGAGGATCAAGCTGTGCTTGTGTGATACTATGTCACACCTCCACTCACTTACAGAGATACTGCATTCATTTACTGTAGCACTCACATAAAGTTGAGGTTTCAAGAGAGACAGCGATATCGTCCTTATTAGTCCCTTATATCCTACAATTCTCATCACGCTACTTAGTTGCACCATTCATTAAATGTCTGTCTTTTACGCTCCATAACTCCAGTATTGTTATTCATAGTTTGAAGCCATAGATGAGAAAATCATCAGGTTATTTTTCCTCCCACCTCTCCAGGCCCAGAGCCACAGAGACGTAGTTCCCTTGTGATGAGTAAGTGTTTCGTTATGCTCGAGCAGTTCTTGATTGTATCATGTCTTGTCAAAATCAAGTGTTTTTATTTGTTCTAAAATGAAAGACATGATATTCTTTGTATTAGTGGGATCTATTTGTTTCTGAAGCATCTTGCTGACAAATGTTGCAGAAACACATAAGTGTCTTAAATAAATGAAGTATCATCGTGCATTTAAAAATAAAAAGCATAAGGTGGATATGTGCAGTCCTGAACTGACTCCACGAAGGAAGTTAATATTATTTCCTTGCTTCTCCAGTCCTCTCATAATTGTCAAATATATACCTATCAGACCTTTTTTAGAATTAAAAAATCTAAATTCACATTGATAATTATGTTAACAGAAAATATAGTGTGCACCACAACCATCCAATCAAATATTCTTATGTACAGTAACTAGTGGTTTCATCATGCACTCAATTAGGGGCGGCATTATTGTGATCATATTTATTATTCTGACAATTACAGAGATGTGTTACATTTAGGGAGGTTCAAACTCCAAAAATATCATCATATATTCAGAATTTATTAACTGTGTAGAGTTTACATTCATTAAAGGATAATCCTATAAGTCAAAATAGTAGCCAAAAAAATGACCTAACTCTTTCTTCACATAACAAACATACAAGCGAAGGTATTCATTTCCACGTAAAACTCACCTTCTTTTATTTACGTCTCTGCCATCTAAAATAGAGCATCTTAATAATCAAACAGTGTTAAGTAGGAGCCCTCCTAATTAATAGTGCAGATATGATGAGGGGGCAAGTTTTTCAGTTTTAGTGCAGACAAAATCTGATGACAAACATGGATTCACTTGTGTGTGTGCTTGAGCGAGTTGCCCTCAGGTTCTGAAGAGTGCAGCAGCAGTCACTGCCGTTAGAGCCACAGCGACCGCAGGCCCCCAGATCATCCACGCTTTCTGAAACAAGTGGTGACACAGAAATGGAAACATGAAACTGCCCACCCGAGGATTGCCAAAGCTTTGACAGAGGGAGCTTGCAATTGAGATCAATGCAGTGCACACAGGACGTGAGTTAAAAACAGCTCTTTCAGATAAAGATAAGCCCATCCAAGAGAGAAACAGTTGTTAAGCATTAGACGTCCAGACAAGACAAACAGATGTCAGATGTTGGAACTGTATGATCAGAGAGGTTAGATTTCTGAGACGTTAATTTCCCCAGAGGAAGGCATTCTGGGAAACGAGGAAAACCTGATTAAGTCATGCAATGAGCTAAAAGACACTGATGAGAATGAAAAATGTAGGCCGACTTGACAGGAGTGTACCTTACTACCACAATGCGCCGAAGCACCAATACAGCAAAGCCAGGAAAAGGCCGATGACTATGGCTTGTGCAGGCAGCAATAGGGATGTCTACAGAAGGGAAGGGATATTATAGTAATCAACTGCAATGGGACATACTTTAGTTGGGCGTGGTAACTTTATTAATAAACCCCTCAGTCAGTAGTCTGTCTGTGGTGTTTATAAAAATCTCAATGTCTAAAAGCAGTCATAGACAGTGGATGAGTAGAAGGGAGCTGGTATTAAAACAATATATTCTTATTATATTATTATTCTTGTGAATCTCATAAACTCAGACATTTCACAAGTAGAACACATGTTCAGTTCACTGTTGTTGCTAAATTAGAAACAAAGCTCATGCTCCCAAAACCAATACAACTGCAGATGTTTACATATTTCTACAATTTGTAAAACTCTTCATGTGTTGTTTGTCAATGTGTTATTTTTAATGAGAAAAGACAGCCTTCTCCTTTCTGTTAGATAAACAATCACTCACCTTTGTCCCTTTCTCCTGAAGCTCCTTCATGTTGGCTTTGCACGACTCAAGTTCATCTGTAACCGACTGTTTCTCCTGCTCAGTCTTCTCATATTTTTCCGTCATGTCCGACAGCTCCGTTTTAGCCTCCTCGAACTGTACAAAGAAAATCACCCAAAATATTAATTATAGTCATAGTTTAGTTTTAGTAAAACTATAAACTACACAGTGACACATAATTACAATCACTTTCACGCATATGAAAGAAGGCTTGGCTAATGAGAGAAATCATGTCTCCAAGTGCCAAAAACAGAATTTCATGGTGAGTAAAAAAGAGAACAAAATGTCAGGATTAGACGACTACTACAGAGATCTCCTGTCTTTCTTGTAGTCATGAAAGGGTAGAGCAAAATACCCTAAAGTCCAAAATGCCAACCATTTGGAATTGTAAACAAAAAAGTACACAACTTAACTTAATTTTATGGTTTCATGTCGGTAAAGTGCAACTATATTTGCTCTCGAAGGAAAACTTAACTGAGAGTGTGGGGGGGGAGTTTCATAAATACTTTAACACCTTGTCAACATTGGTCAGCAGCAGCTGCACTCCTCTAGCCGTGTATATGCTGCCACAGTGCTACTGTGTGCTCAAGAGTGTTTTGACCTAACTCACAGACAGTGGCGGATTTAGCAATTTGGGGGCCCAAGGCAAACACAGGCATGGGGCCCTCCGCATACACTGTTCTCCATCTGTTTTCAATGCTTATTTATCTAAGAAAGTCCTACTTGTAACTTCTTCCCAACCCAACAAAACATATTAACAGTTTAACAAATGCACTCACAGTAAAATCTTATTTTCATAAACAATATGATCTCTGTACAATAAGAATGAACCATATTGTCCATTCACATGGAAGATCTGTCATCTATAACTTTGGTTTTCAGCAGGATCTCGGATTAAGTTGATGATAGGCCTCTAATCTTGTGTCTTGTATCTTGTTCATCTAAATTATCCCAATAATAAAACAGAGCGAATGAACGTGAACTAGTTCATTTTCATCTGTATGAACTGAACTAGATCTTTTTAAGAGCGAACTGTCACTTCTCTCCAGTCTCTGTTTACACCCTGACTCACTTCCGTGGACGCACTCATGGAATAGTCCATTGTAGAGGGGGGGTTGCAGAGACACTAGTTACTTGTGAATTATAGGCAATTTGATGCCATTTTAGTGTATGGACCTTAAGAAAGAAATGACGAAAAAGTAAAAAAAAAATCGTATCCATAAATGTATTAGGTTCTTTATGGGGCCCCTGGTAGTTGGACGCCCAAGGCAATTGCCAACCTTTGCCTAATGGTTAAGTCCGCCTCTGCTCACAGATCAATACATGATTATGTGCTTGCTGGGAAAAAATAAGACTCATGGCCTAAAACATCACTTTGGGCTGCATTTATCAGTGAAAGTGCAAGTGAAGTGTGAGTCACTCTAGCTCCAGTCAGTGGCAGGATGAAATATGCAAGTGAAAGGCATCCAGGCATGGACAGTGACAACAGAAAGGGTCAGGTTCGAGGCTGAAATAATCTTCAGTGTGATTCTTGGACGTGATTCTGAGATGCCCACTCAGCTGGATGTCTTTTTATTTTGAGAGCATACCTCTCTCTGCAGAGCCTTGTTGCAACTGTCTGCCTCATCCAGTTGGGTTTGCCACTTGGTGCTATCCTGCTGGTGCTGGAGCTGCAGGGCTGCCAGCCTCTTCTCCAGCTCCTGCTGGGATCTCTCTAGGGCTTTGAGGCTGTTGCTCAGTTCAGCATTCTGAGCACGGGAACTGTGAGAAACAAAACGACACAGACTTCAATGGGTGGAGGATGACAAACAGCGAAGTGTTTGGTATACTATGTAGCAACGTAGCAGAGTTAGGCAAATGAGACACAAATGTAGGGGGTGCAGCTGAATTTGTGGTTGTATTGCTCACTGACCTGGCAAGGTCCTTCTCCAGCTGCTGTTGTTTATGCAGCACTGCCTCTTTCTCAGAGCGCAGTACTGCACAGTCACTCTGCAGGTTGGTCTTCTCTTTCAGGCTAGACTTGGAGAGTTCCTCCTTCTCAGCCCTGAGGGAAGCACATTCACTTTGCAGACTGTTCTTCTCCTTCTGGTGCTTATTCACAATGTCCTGTTTCTCTGATCGCAGGACAGAGCATTCCTTCTGAAGGCCATTACATTCCACCTGCATGGACTGCAGCTCACTGGCTGTGACAAAAAGGGTTTTATGAAATAGTGCATTCTTTGAGCAGATGCTCTTTTGTTAATTAACATAAAGATAAATTAATTTTCAGCTTGAACAGGCTAGTGCATATGAGCTTGAAGGCAAGTCTCTTCAAGCTAGAAACAAAACAGACATTTTCATGTGTTTGAAAACAGCTACAACCCCACAGTCGAAACCAAGTTACACCTATCATGTTTTTAAATATTTAGAAATACCTATGAAACTGCCAACCTCAACAATATCCCTTTCATTTATGTATGACTACATTAAATAACATCATGATTACAATTATTGTGTGAGTCATACAATATATGTGTATTTGCACCATGTCCACTATGGAGTACCTTGTATCTCTGCAGTTTTCTGCCACTGCTTGCCCTGCTGCTGAAGGTCACGCTGGAGGTTTTCAATCTCATGCTCGTATTTGCTGGCAGTCTGACGCCACTTGTCCAGATCCTTCGTGGCGGTTGCCAGGTTATTCTGGATAGCAGCGACGTCATGGTCCCTCTCAGCAGTGGCTGACTCCAGGGCACGTTTCAGTGACTTCACCTCATCACGTGCACTTTGTATCTCATCACGTGAGCTGGAGGAAACATCCATCTGCTCTCTGAGAACGCCCATTTCATCCTGGAGCTGGCGCAGCTGGCCTGTTCCGTACCAGGGTCAGTAGTTCAATTAGTAGTGTTGACATTTTCATGTGGACAAGATAGCAGAACAATTCAACCACCAAAGATAAAACTGCAAGAGCAGGTGGCTTCACACAACACAGATAAAATACCTTGAAGATGTTTTATCTGTTTTGCAGACTCATCAGCTTGTTGTTTATTTTCTTTTCTCTCTTTGTCCAAGATACCTGCAAAATATACCTGCATTAATTTCATGCATTTGATGGGTTGCTGTGTGTATGTGTGTAAACAGTATAAAGAGAATGATATGGTATATTTAGCGTCAAAGATGTTTAATGTTACCTTTTAGCTCCATGCATCTGTGTTTCTCAGTGTTAGCGAGCTCCTGAGCATCTCGAAGTTCATCATTTAAACACTTGATCATTTTTTCTGAGTCACCAGAGGATCCCATGTTGGACCTGGTCAGGTCATCTGAGAAAGAGATCAAAAAGCGCTACAAGATCCATATTGCTAATATCAGAGTAGCTGTAAGAGCAAGGCTTCATATTTCCCTGCACTGGAGCACATACAGAAATACAAAATGTAGAGTTTGACCTATACTGATACATCAGGTAATAATTATGGTAAATCAATAACATTAAAACAACGTTCCACCATATTAATTCTGCCTCAGTCCCAATTTCTTTCATCACGCCTGGCATACTAGATGATTTCCCAAGATATTAAAATGGGCCTATTACATAAACTAATTGCCAACCCAGGAATAGACACAACTATATTATCTGCATTTTTTATCCCAGCTATTATTCAAATTTGCCAGTTAACCTTGTGCCATGAGTCTCTTGCATGTCTACATTGCCTTTCAGCAGTATGTTGCTGCAAACAATGCACAAAGGGAATGGACTAGCCAAGACTGCCAGGGGTTTGTTGTGTTTCCTAGAGGAAGAAACAAACTCCACAAATACTTGGGCTTTACGAATGCCCAGTAGATTGATCCCCTAATCTGCCATGGCTCGGAAAAGAGATGACCTCATCTCATACCGAGCATTTGGCAGAGGCAAAAACGAGCGTTGGGACAGGTCAAGCATGTGCACCATAAAAGGACACATGAGTGTACTGAGGCTGCTGAGAATTTCTGCATTTATTCTGACAACTGATTTCATTGTCTCGGCACTCACACTCACGTGTTGCATTGTAGTGCCACCAGATGGCATTGATAAATACCCTTAAAATGTATGGGTATGGAGTGACTGATGGAGGCTGGTGGCACCCTCTGACTCGAGCACATGACCACCCTGCTGTGTACCAGACAAAGGATGGGCGGGCAGTGTTGTATCTGGCATGTGTGTATGAGGTCTGTGTGTCTCTTCTTGGATGCATATGTATGAGTGAGAGTCAGAATGTGAGTGGGCTCCCAGTAAGTTCAACTGTCTGAGTCCAGTTTGTGTGAAAGATGAAAGTCTTCTGAAGACAGCACAAGGCTAAAGAGTAAAGCACCCAACGTGTTATCTTTAGTAACATTAGTAATTATAGCCATTATGTCTACGCATCAGGGGATGACACCTGACAGAGTAATAATGGGATTAGACTTGGGGTAAAAATACCCCTCTGACTGGTTGGGGCATATTGAGCATCGCACTGCCTCAAGTGATGACAGAAAAAATTGTAGGCGAAATTCTTTTTTTAGCTCAAGCGCTGAAGGCTACAGCCATCAGGGTCCATCTTTCCCCACCGCCGGTTTCCTCCCCAATGAATGTGACAGCATTCTTTCATCGAATCAGAGGGTTAGGGTTAGCGCCGCTCGCCGACTGAATGCCTCCTGTATTCAGTGAATCTATAAAACTGCCAGGAGGTGATATGTAGTTACAACATGTGCTGTATGTGACCAAAACAGAAAAACATTATATTGAAATGACGGAGTTTGCTTTGTGCCTCTTATAGACTGTGCAGTGTAGCATTACAAATTCATCTATCATGCAAAATTGATTCGTTCAGTACGATGCTTGCAGATATGGTCTCATATGCTAAGTCATATATTGTTGATTTTTTATGTTCTCTGTGTTGCACCCATTCCTCCATTACCCCCTGGAATTTATTAAAGTCCGTCTCCCTATATGTCAGAGCAGAAGACATTAGTCAGAGGATGTGCCCTCTGTGCAAAGAGACTCCATCTTCTGATTAGCTGTTGACACCAGAGAAATCAGCCTCTAAAACAAGGCCATCCACAGCACTGTTCGCTCTAAAGCCTACAAACTGTCCTTGATGGGCCGGACACAAATTCTCACTGTGACTCATGCTTTTTTCTACCCTTGTATTGTCTGATAGTAAGATACGCTGTGTCAGGTAAGAAATATTTGATTTGAAGAGCAACATCAAACAATACTAAGTTTTCACTTGAATTATTACTGTCCATTTTAGAGAGAAAGAAAAAGAAAGAAAAAAAAATACATGTTTACCTTTAATCAGTGATACGTTATTTAGGGGATCACTCAACTCTTTCTCGTCCATTTGTTTGCTCTGTAATAAAAAAAGTATAATGAGAATAGAGACAAATACATATATCTAAAAACATATTTAAGATGTTTTTAAAACATATATAGATTATTATCTTAACTATAACAATTAAAACCATCATTGCTGCTTTTATGGTTAAAGATTTTAGTATTTTTTTTAAAAACTGCATGATCATCCACAAAGACATCACAAGTACTTCAGGAAGAGGCATCTGCATGGCTGCTGAGAAATGTCTTTTTGAGAACAAGGTCACAGAAAATGTGCTGATACACGATAAGAATAAAACTTAGCATGAAATATTACCTTAAGTGATCCAGGAGCTACAGTATTCTGTGTGCTGAGGCTACAGCAGTCCCTGACATGAAGAACTCTTCAGCAACTATCTGATTTTTTCAGATGTGAAATGGAGCAGTCCAAGCAATGAAGGGAGGGGGGTGGGCTCAGAGGGGATTACAAGCACCATGTACAAGACCTCCCCTACTATAGTTGGACTGAAGCCAGTAAGGACAAAGAACTGGTTGAAATAAATTGACAAATATTTGGAGTGGGGCTCAAATGCTTCGCTAAAACTAAATCAGTTGAATATCCTCAAAAACAAACCCCCCTTAGTTTGTGGCTCAAGTCCACAGACCCTCCACACTAGGTCATGTATCCGAATAGGGCATCTCGGAAGCTGCAGCTGCATACTGACACAGAGAGGTTTTGTTCAGGGAGCTGCTCTCTGGCCACTTGCCACTGATGTAAAAATCTACAGGATGATGAAACAGACGAGGGACTGCTGCTATGAGAGTGTGCGTCATGTGTACTGCATCCACCTCCTGTTTTGTTTTCCCCTCTAGGTCACTATATTTTCATTTTAAATTCATGAATTATTGCGTCCAGGGTTACACGTGCATGTCAATCTTAAGAGTGGTGTTATGTAACTAATAAAGGATATGTACTGTCCAGCTAATTTATAATGGACTAGAAAATACAAGCTTCAACATGCTTTGAAATGAGTCTAAGGCTGAGTTAAAAATCTAGATAATGAGAAAATGGGCTTGTATTGAAAGGTTTTAGGACTGTAACACAAGGATTATTTTTCATTAACAATGAATCTACTGGTTATTTTCTCAATAAATCATTTGGTCTGTAAAGTGAATAAAAATGGATTAGCCAAAAAATAGTTTGTGATTATTTTGCTGTTGATCAAGTAATCAATCGGTGCCTCAATAGCCCAACCAATGCTGGATTTCTATGGCTAATGCAGAGTAAAGAGAGAACAGCACCCCTGCAGGGGGGACTTCAAATATATTCAGTGGAAAATCACACTTTTGAATTAAAATGTTGTAAATGCAACCACCAGAGTAGTTCGATTTTGAGGCGTTGCAAAATGCAAGCTCTGATCAAGAGTTTGGTGTGAATACATTCCAATGTCTCACACTTAATTATATAAAATAGAGGCAGATGGGTTAAGATGCTATCACATAACATTCCACTCAGTTTCCTCAGGGGGCTGCCAACTCTCACGCTATTGAAACAGATCTCACAGTCTCATGCCACACATGACTTTTCTTATGCCAATTTTTCTTACTCTACTTTAATGTTAACTAAATTATTTTTTAGAGAAAGAACAGGAGAGTGCACAAATACAAATCATTGCGATGCATGTTTTGGCAAAACAGCCAAGGATGTTTATGGTTGAACAACTGGGCATATCCAGTTCCTCATTAATACCACTGTTAATTCAGGGCAACCCCCCCAAAAAAGTCATGCTAAAGAGGTTACCTCAGACCAAAAGTGTGAAGTAGATTCAGGAACATATTGTAATGAGTCTGGATTTTGCTGCGTGGCCACAATAGACTGCTGAAGCCTAAGACTTTAACCTCAGTTGGGCAAGTTAGTAATGGAGCAAAGGTTTAAGATGTGAAGTTGCAAATCATTGACATTTTCAGTCAGTAATAAACCTTCTACTCTTTTTGAGAAAAAAAAACACATCTTTATAAACTCCCTCAATGAAGGTAATTGTAATATTTAAAAAAAAACCTAGAAGCATTTAAAGTGACTAAGATTCTTCACAGGTTCTCTAAATAGTGCAAACTTACTATCTGTGGGTTTAAAACTAATAAAAGTTGACTTGGAATTCAGCATAGATCTACATTAAAACAAATGCAATCTAATGCAACATGCTATAGATCCTCCCTTCTTGAAGGTTATAATGAACCTGTTTTATGTTTTAGCTGAACTTGACCAACGTTATGATAATTTTGTTGAAACAAAACCTGTCCAAGGTTTGTGTTCTTCCACAGGGCTCAACATGAACAACTCACATTTACAACAAAGCTTATTAAATGAGTGTTTTTATTAGGTTGGGTTGTTTATAGCAAGCTGACATCACGTTTAGATGCGTTTAAATGGTGGATTTCAGAGTTCGATGTGATTTAACATTTAGAAGAAGTCTTCTGTGTGCTGTAAAAAAACACCAAACAACTCTGAAAATGACTTTGTGCTAATGATGATTGGCTATATCGGCTAACTAGCCCTGGCTAATTGTGAGCTGGAGGCGTAATTGTCACATGAGCTAAAGTTAGCTTATTAGAAAAGTGTTTTTATTGGGATTAGTTATTTATAACACGCTGACAATGGTTGACTGTTACCTGGAATCAAGTTGAGGTGCATTCCATGGTGAGTTTCAGAGTTAAAAGTTATAGTGCTAATTGGCTATATCGGCTAACTAGCCCTGGCTAATTGTGAATCGGAGGTGTGGTTGTCACATTAGCCAAAGTTAGCTGCTCGTGACTTAGCTTCACTTCCTCACGGTGCAGTGTGGCAGCTGCAGACCCGCGGACCGCAGCGTGTCTGTGGGAGGCAGCACAGCTCGGATTGTGGGAGTCTCGAGTGGAAAAACTTCATTGAAAAGTTGCTTAATCAGTGCGGTGGGTGTCGCCGTTCAGTCTTACGTAGGAGGCGAGTGGTCCGGCCAGTTTTAGTTCACCAGAGGCGATGCTTGGTTCCTGTCGTGTCGCAGCGAGGAGGTGGGGACGCCGCTGCCAAAGTTGAATCTCAGTGGAGTCACCGCAGCAGATGTGCAGTGACAGTTAAACCTGTTGCGTTCCCCTGCTGGTTGCGTTTTTGTTTTTTTTAACACGCTTCTGCTGCTGCCGGGTGTTCTTCTTCTGTTCCCCCGATGACTTCCTCCTTCTCGGCCTGGTTTTGGAGCGATAGGTTCTGGCTTCCCGAAAATGTTACATGGGCGGACCTGGAACATCCGCCACCTGGTCAGGAGTATCCCCGGGTGGGACACGTCCTGTACGCCCTGCCTCTGTCTGTCGGGGTGTTTCTCGTGAGGCTGCTGTTCGAGAGGTAAAACGCCGCCTGCTTCTAATGTGACGGAAGTTTTCTCCTGCGTGTCCTCTCTCTGTTCGGAAGCTCATGTGGCAACTGTTGATCATAACAGGAGAAAAGACAAGACGCTACAACAACGTGAATACAGCAGCTCTAATGCTGACCCTAGCTGGTTCTTATATGAGGATATATACTGTCGTAATTGAAATGAACATGATCTTTGATAGATCAGTCACATTTTAAACTATCTAGACACCAGAAAGAGCAAACCCTCTGTGTGAGAGGTTCATGCACATGTGGACGATGTTGATCATACAGGGGGGAGAAAAACACTAACAATATGAATATAGTGTTTATAAAATACAATATCTAGTATTTTCTCTTGTATGGGTTATTCTTTTCTAATGGGCATCCACAGGATGGCTTCGAACAGAATTTCACTTTACTGCTGCAGTAACAATAAAGTTATCTTATCTTATCTGAATATAACAGCTCTAATGTTGACCCTGGCAGGTTCCTATATGAGGATATATACTTACATAGTTTCAATGAACACGATCTTTGATGGATCAGTCAATTTGAAAAACAAATAAATATAAATATAAAGAACAAAATCTCTGTGAGAGAGCCCAGGTGAAAGGTTGGGAAACTGTTGAATATAACAAAACCATGAGTATAACAAGTCAAAGGTTCCTAATTGCAGTTAATAATTTCTAAATGAGGTTATATAATCTCATAATTTAAATGAACAGATGATGAACAAACTTGTGTGAGAGCACAAGTGTGATGTTCAGGCTCTCGTGGAAACTGTTGATCATAAAGAAACAAACACTACAAAAAATATCAATATTACAACTCTAATGTTATTCAATGCAGATAATCAATTCTATTTGAGGATATATACTGTCATGGTTTCAAATTTTAAACTATCTGGACACTAGAAAGGACAATCTCTCTGTAGTCTTGTTATGCGTCTTCATCTAAAGTCCTTCAATATGCTATTTTTGACAAAAACACAATTATAATTGTAATGAAATAAGGCAATAATCCCTTTAAACAAATGGCTGTGGCTATTTCTGTTTTTGTCTGCTCATATAACCTGTTCCTGTCTGTTCATATAACCTGTTTCTGTCTCTTTTAAAAGGAGATAAGAATTCTTAGATCACTCCTGGTTTTGTCTCAGCCTCTTATTTAACACTGTTCTCATTCCTGCAAGATGATAACATGAAAACGACTCCTCTGGCTTATGACACATGTTTACCTTCGTCAACAATTACAGTTTTTATGAATAGCTAAAGGTGCAAAGATACAAGTGACATATAATTACTGCACAGTCAAATTCCTTGTATTATCTGTGGAGCTTAAAAAACCGGTCTGTGCTCCAACAGCAACTGAGCCAACACCAGTCGTGTAACTAACAGATTCATTTCAGCAGGAAAATCACCACCGTCGGGGCAGGCCAACAGCGCAGTGTGTGCCTCTATTCATTCAACATGTTTCCATGTTGTGAAAACTCCTCCAGATAAGTGGGGTGTTGTTAAATTGAGCTCTAATAAATGGCTCCGAGTTGGAGCTTGAACACCGGTTAACTCAACCAGATGATCTTGTGACACACATCACTATTTTAGTTAGAGGCAGCACTCCCATCTCCGTCTCCCATATGCTCACGTGACAGGTCTTCATGCTGTGTTTAGTCTAGGTGCTACATTCCCCAGGATTCCAGCTTTCTAACGCTGGCCTGTGTCCCTGCTGTAGCCTCCGTTGTGCTCGCTTTCCCTCACTCTAAGATACACACACTCACAGAAACACTCACACAGCCGTCAAACGTAACTTTGTAGGCCAACTGTGAAAGGGTTAGCTCAACAGATCATGTCAGTTGGCGAATCCCTTGGCAAATCTCGGTTTATCGTCCATGTGTTTATGAAAGTATTAAACTTCTCTCTCTCACTCTCTCCTTCCCCAAATGTCTGCCACAACATCTCTGTCCCCTCCCTGCCCCCACCCTCTCTCTCTCTCTCTCTTCCTTTCCTTTTTTTTTGCCTCCGTCTGTGTGTATACAGGCTGGTGGCCAAGCCCTGTGCCCACATACTTCAGATTCAGGCGGGAGTGCCTCGGCAAGCTCAGCCCAACGCTGTCCTGGAGAGGCTGTATCTGTCCAAAACGGTACATAAGGCCCACGTTTGTCCTGTAGTCCATTAAATGTTCCTCTGCACACTGCAACACTGGTGTTATTGCTTAGGAAAACACCACCACAGGCATAATGACGTGTTCAGTAAATACCTCTTAGTTGTGAGACAGGAATATCTACTGCTATTGTGGTTTTACAAGTAGAGGCTGTGGAAAGCGAGTCATTTGTAATTGTAATGTGTTGTCCTCCTCAGTGTCCAGACACAAGGCAACTGGAGGGTCTGTCCAAACAGCTGGACTGGGATGTACGGAAAATACAGCGATGGTTTCGCATCCGCCGGAACCAAGACAGGCCCAGTACGCAGACAAAGTTCTGTGAGAGCATGTAGGTTCTTACAAAGGTTCCTACTAAACTGCTGCGTCGGACAAATGAGTGAATGAGTGAACAAACTAAACATGACAAGTTAATATTTTACTGTCCTGTTTAACCAGTTCTTCTCTTTTCTTTAATGACAGGTGGAGGTTTACATTTTACTTGGGGATTTTTATCTATGCCATTCGCCATTTGTGGGTGGTGAGTTGAGAAATTGAATATTATGTGTTTTTTTGTACAAAATGCACTGACATATTGAAAGATGGACATGTAATAAGCACACTGTATGTGTTTGTAAATCAAATCAGAGACTGGCTTGAAGGAAAGCTTCATAGTTTTTTAAGTCAATTGTCAGTTTATAATTGTCATCAAAATATGGCGTCCTAAAGCACCTACAGTTATTGTTTCCATCCACCTGCATTTATGTGCATTTTTAAAATTTGGGTATTGATCTCAGGAAAAACTGACCAACCTCGTGTAACCTCGTATACACTGCCAACCAGCGCAGTGTCAGTCTACATAGCTATAAGGTCATGATGACCTTTGACCACTGAAATCTAATCTGTTAATCTTCACATTCAAGTGACAACTGGTCAAAGGTTGAAGAAATTGTCTCAAGGCAGACTTGAGATATCATGTTCTGTGAGTCAAAGTGAATGTTTGTACCAAATTTACAGAAATTTGAAATGTTGCGTTCACAAGACCAAAGACGTGGCCTGTAAGTTAGAAGTGGCCTTTACCTTTGACCCCCCCCCCCCAAAATTTAACCGGATCATCTTTGTGTCCAAGTTAATATTTGCACCGAATTTGAAGAAATTCCCTCAAGGCCTTCTAAAGATGTCATGTTTATAAGAATGGGACGGACCAACAACCCAAAAACATACAGCCTCAGGCAACTTGCTGTCAGTGGTTCAGAGGCAAACAAATCTCAAACATCACAGAAACAAGTGGAAGTATCGTTTAGATACATCCTATTTTATTTTTTTTTAAATCAAGTTTTCTTGCCAGTTTTCCACAGTAAGAGGAACTTGAACTAGCGCTCACTAGTATTAGGTCCTCCTCTTCTGCAGTGGTTTAATGGCACCCAACTGGAGAAGCAGTAACATCAGCTGTTCATCTGGGTGTGCTTTATTACAAAAGCGCATAACAGTGGTGGATGGAAACAAATTAGTTTGCCCTTTCTTTCGCTAATTTTTATTTTTTCAGGTGAAAATTTTGGGCCTATGGAAGTGAAAATCCCAAGTCTTCTTTCTGTGCAAAAATTTTATCTCAAGCAAAAACAAGATTTCAGCAGACAAAGTTGTTCGTTTTTTAAGTTGGTCAATTGTGTCTGTGTTTCATAGAGAGATTGTAACACAGAGGGAATTTTGTGCTTTAAAAAAACTAACTCTGACTGCTGAAGCCTCTTATCACCTCCAGATACAACAAAATACTCTCATCACACAGGAAGGACATGAGGAATGAAGTAGAGCCAGAATCAAATCGGGGATGAGCTCCTGATTATTGTTATGTTATTTTCTTATATAACTTGTCCTTAAATTACACATTTTTATCTATTTTTTCTCAGTCGCCTTGGATGTGGGATACCAGAATATGCTGGCACAAGTTTCCTTTTCAGGTTTGTTTCTTTTTTAATCAACTCAACAATCATCATAATCACCTGTCTATATTATCACCGACCAGTTCAACGCCATAATGTTTGCAGATCACTAGACTACATATTTGTTTAAGGTGTTTTTTTTTCTTTTTTTCGCCCCCCCCTGCAGCCGCTGAGCCCTGGACAGTACACACACTATGTAGCTGAGCTGGCTTTCTATTGGTCGCTGATGTTTTCCCAGTTCACGGACATAAAACGCAAGGTGAGGCAACATCAGCTAAACACAACTCTATTGTGCTGCCTTGCAGGAGCTCGGCTGAATTCTTCATGCACCTTCATTCAGAGCTGTTTCACCTGTTTTTCTTGTTGCCTTCGTTTCAAACCCCCTTTTTCTGAATATCTTTGACAGGGTGTTTACAAACTGTCAGACTAGTTTCTGCTCCCAGCCTTACACATGAGAATAGAGTCATGATCATGTGCTCTGAAAAAACAGGTTAGACAATGAAATGCTGCAGGGCCGTAAAAGTATAAGACACTCCTTACATATGGTTTAATTTAAGTGTGTAGTACCAGTATTGACACAGTATCTTTCAGTTGTAATAGTCTTATTATATGTATTAAGTACAATGACCAACGATTGAGGATGATTCTGCAATCAGCTTCGTCTCATTGTTCACTTAGCGGCAGGAGTTTTTGAGTTTACACATCTCCAGTGGTGTAATACGTCTGTTTAACATCCTTTTTCCTTTCTGTCACCCCGCCTTCACTTCACTGATGACAGGATTTCATGATCATGCTCGTCCACCACCTGGCCACCATAATCCTCATCACCTTCTCCTATGCCAACAACATGCTAAGAGCTGGTACTTTGGTCATGTGTGTGCACGATGCATCCGACATCTTCCTTGAGGTAAAGCACTCAGTAAAGGACATTTTTGTTTGTTTTTTAGTTAGTTAGCAGGATTACACAAAAACTACACAACAAATTTCCATTACATTTTGCAGAGGGGTGGGGCATGACCCAAGGAAGAATCTGTTAAGTTTGATGTGGATCAGGGGGCGGATTCAGGATTTTTTCTCCTCGTTTTTAAACATTGAGAGATGAGGGCGTTTTTCAACATTTTCCTTGGTTTCTCAGAGAATGATTCATGGCCCTTGATTAAAAAAAAAAAATCAGGAATGTTTAGTTTAGGGGGCTTATGATCGTTTTTTGAATTTTAGTTCATTGTTTTATTAAAAAAATTCAGATCTACTTAATTTAAATATGATTTCATTAGGGGAATGTTGACGCAGATAGGCACTCTACTGAGTGCCATTCTAGTTTTTCTTTTAATTGCTCCATGAAGCAAATTTGTCGTTTCTACACAATGTAGCTGAATACAGTTGGGACAAGTATGATATAATTGTGTTGTGAGCTACTTCTGATACCAAGGCCGACGCCCTATCTCACAATGTTAAAGAAAGAGAAAATTCCTGAATCCGCCCCCTTAATTGAATCAGCACTGAAACTTAATGGGTTCTTTCTTTGGCCACACCTCACCCTTTCACCAAGTCTCAATAAAATACGCTCAGTAAGAACCAATGAACAAACAGCAAACAAAATATAGCATGAGTGTAAATATATTTTAATACTGTTCACTGCAACTTAGAGATATTGGTTTGATAGTCTATCAGTGTGATTCATTAAAGTCTTCTTTATTTCCCAAGGCAGCCAAGCTGGCCAACTATGCCAAGTACCAGAAGCTATGTGATGGCATGTTTGTGCTGTTCAGCGTAGTTTTCTTCCTCACTCGACTTGTCATCTATCCTTTCTGGTGAGACACACACAAGCGTAACAAACAACCTGCCTTGTTACAGTTGGTTAGTTACATAACCTGTTACCTCTGACACTCCCATAATTCTGTGCAAGCCCAAAAATAACGAACCCAAAATAAAAAGATTGATCATTCATTATCCTGGTGCCCTTTGAAGGCTACTACTTCAAATTTACAACCAAAAGAATAACCTTTTTGCATTGTCTATTTTTTGCATAAAAAGTGAATATTACATTTATACATTTCTATGGGTAGTAGCGCTGTTTAGTCAAAACATACTAGCCACGAGTTTGAACAAATTGCAGTGATATGAGGATCCTGAAATAGTTTGCATAGATAGCTGAGAGAGATTTAAAACTACATATGATTAAAGTTCTGCTACTAAGCTCAAAGTGACCCACAGGAGAGATGAAGTATTTTAAAGTAAAGGACCAAAAGTAATAAAAAAAGTAATAATATATTGAGGGCTCTAGTAACCTCTGTCTGTCTGTGTTTGTTGTAGGATTGTAAACAGTGTTCTGTTTGAGAGCTGGGAGATCGCCGGACCATACCAGTCCTGGTGGCTGTTCAACGGGTTACTGCTGGTCCTGCAGGCTCTTCACATCATCTGGTTCTACCTCATAGCTCGTATTGCCATCAAAGCCATATTCAAGGGAAAGGTTAGTCTGGAAATCTTATCCTTGCGTGTCATTTTCAGCCATGATGGCTACAGGGTGGGATTGTAGTCTGTCAGTGGCTCCTTTACTTTGGTCCAGACTGAAATAACTAGATTGACGATTAAAATGTATACAGTCATTGTCCTGAGAGAACGAACAACTGTAGTGACCTGTTTCATTTAGCAGTATCCTCAGGTTGAAACTTTTAGTGCAAATACTTGTGCTATTACACCACACTAAAGCTATTTCATGCAAGAACTGCATGAAAGGCAAAGTCCAGGAAATGTCCGGACCCGTTGTCTGCAATCTCACATCTTGTCATCTTTCCAAGTTGTGGTTTTAGACATTTTTGGTGGCATTGTAACTTTCCTCACAAATCCAGATGTCAGTAAAACAGTCACGTTTTATTTTACAGGTGTCAAAAGATGACCGCAGTGACATCGAGAGCAGCTCAGATGAAGAGATTAATTCCAGTTGCAGTAAAAGTCCTGCCGTGACTCTGAACACAAAGGGCAGCAGTCACACTGGGAACCTTAATGGAGAAACTCATGACCACTGAGCACCAAGAGGAGGATATTTACTTCCAGTGTGGCTTTCACTCACGCTTGGTGAGACCCACCCTCCTCACTTGACCAGCTTCTTTTTTTTTTTTTTTTTTTTTTCAAATGGAGAGGACTGGATACAGGGCAGCTCCATATGCGGGATACAGATATGGCACTGTGTCAGGTTTACACTGTGTGAGGTTTACTCCTGCTTTGTGCTGACAGAGGCGGACACAGAAATCTGTGTGGTCTGTCTCCACCTCACTGTGTGTGTCTTCTAAAACTTTGAAACTACAGCAAGCGTGTGACACTTGGTTTTATACAACGATAGATTTCATTTGTGAATTTGGTAAAATATATTTTATAGCTATAAATCAAATTTACAGTCATGTATCTGTCTTAATGAAGCCAAGAAATTCCAAATGCCTAATATCTCTTTAAAATACCAAAGTTTTCTTAATAAAGTATTCCTGCATCAAATGAATGTGTTGAAGGACTTTGCTCGACTGTGAAATGAGTGGGACTGCAACTAATGTTTAATGTGAGCTATTGATTAATGCGTTGTGATGTAATGTGATTATTTTATCAACTAATCAATTAGGCTACAAAATGTCAGGAAAGCAACCACAGTGCCCCAAAGGGAAATTTTAAAATGTAGCTTTTATGTCCAACCAAAAATGTCCAGAACTAAAGATATTAACTTTCACATAAGACTCTGGGGGTTGCCTCACAGATTCCTGGTTTGAATTCCGGTTTGGCCAGAGTCCTGTTTGTCTGCCTTTGTTTGTGTGGGGTTTCTCCCACTTCCTCCCTCAGTCCAAAGTCATGCAGATTAGAAGGAGGTTGATATGAGACTAATTAAATCATAGGTGTGAGTGTGATTGGTTCTTTGCCTGTGACTGTCTCCAGCCCCACGAACCTCAAAGTACAGATAATGGATAGATGGACAAGACACAGAAAAGCAACAGGTTCTCACCCCCAGTGCTTCAGCTGTGATAATAACAATCAATCAGCTTGACCCTGCAGCAGCGTGTAGAGAATGGATGGAATAGATGCCTTCTTCAGTATCTTATTTTATCGCACTCATTCAACATGTTGAAAACGTCCTCTGAAAAGTCGTTGTACTTTAGGCTGAAAGAGTCAGAAAACAAATGCAGTCGTTAGATTCTTGTTTAAAGATGTTATTCTGGGCTTAGAAACTTTAACTGTGTCACAGCAGTTACTTCCATCGAGGAGGTGATGTCTGCGTTTGTCTGATAATTAACAGGATAACGCAAAAACCACTTGACAGATTTCCACGAAACTTGGCAGAAGGATGCCGCATGGGTCAGGGAAGAATACATTAAATTTTATTGTTGGTTAGGATCAGGGGGCGAATCCAGGATTTATTTTTTTTCACTTTAAACATTGTGAGATTGGGCGTTAAACATTTGCATTGAGATCTCAGAGAAGAAAAGAAAATCACATGTTTATGGTACTGATATTTATGAGTGTGAGCAATATGGTGCAGGTTCAAATAAAAATCCAGGCCTTTGAATTTAAATGTGGTTTCATTAGGGAACTGTCACACTCTGAGTCAAGCTGAAGAGAATCAGACTTACTTCATCTCCTGCATGTTGCAGTTTTCCTCCATGACTTGGACGAGGGCCGGGACGGACGCATCAGTCAGGGAGTTGTTTCTGAGCTCCAGGTTCTTCAGAGTCTTACTGGCTCTCACAGCAGCACACAGGTCTTCAACACAGGCGTCTGTCAAATGTGTCATTTCAACACTGTGACAGAGGAGGAGGATATTCATGTAGTGTCCACTGCAATGTGGTGTTGAATGATACAAGGAGTGTCTGTGAACTCACTCCAGTTCCTCCAGCAGGCAGCCTGGATGTGCAACAGCATCCCAAAGATGTTTAACCCCTTGATCTCCAGCTTTATTTATACCCACAATCAGGGATTTTAGTCGCGAAGTTCCACTTCTCAGCAATGAGCCCAGTTCCTTAAAGACCTGCTGCGTCAACTCGCATCGTTTCAACCTGCAGGGGGGAGCACATAGTACGAATGTTGTTGTCTGAATTTCAGCAGATATTTGTGAAAGTCTGTTCTATCTTTTGTGGCACTGAAAAATCAAGAGTGTGACTCTACCCCAGTTTCTCCACTGGACATCCAGGATGACTCAGGGCTTGGCAAAGCAACAGCGCCCCCTCATGGCCCAAATCATTCACTGACAGATCCAGCTCTGACAGAGAGCAGTGCTCTGACATCAAGGTCTCCATCAAATGAAGACAGCACGCACCGGTCAGCTCAGTATCAAACAGCCTGGACACAGAAACAAAAGATTAACTCAAAGTCACAGAGAGCATGTTAATTAATGAACTTGTCCCAGAAGAACGTCAGAGTCTCACTCTCTGTTTAATGGAAATACAAGTGGCTGATCTCACTGTCAATCAATGTATAAACAGCCCGAAAAATGTAGAAGCTAAACATGCTATCAGTGTGTCAATGTGGACATCCTGGTTACACACATGGGTAGAGGCTGTAAAGAGCGCTCTGAACAGTCCCCTCATCATCGTTATTTGTTACCTTTTCTGCTTTTGTGAATAATTCAATGATTTGACCCTTGAAGCTTTTTATGTCAGAAGGTTTTAACTTAATCTTTATTATTTTACTTAATAGTTTTTGGCATTTGTATTCATTTATGAGGATGTTTATTTCCAGAAAGATGTTTTCTTTCTTTCTAAGTGTTGAGTTGTATTACAATTCTGTTGTCATGTCATGTTTTGTAAAGTTCAGATTTCCAATAAAATTTATTTTTGAAACATTTGAAGAGTGAAATCCATCCAGTTAATATTTTGACCAGTTTTAAACTGGTCAAAATTCAAAATTCAAAGGTCACGGTGAACTCATGGTGAGGAATGCTGACTGAAACTGCACTGGTTAGCAGAGGTGTACAATCAACAGGCGGTGACGCAAAACATCTCAGTAGAGGCACTGACGGCAGATGTATCATCTTGAAACACAGACTCACTTGAGGCTCTGAAGTTTACAAAGTGGGTGTTGCAGCGACTTGCACAAAGCCTCCACTCCACCGTCACCAATCCTGTTCAGCGTCAGGTCCACTTTTCTCAGCTCTGACTTTCCAGAGCACAACGCTGCCGATAAAGCCTCCATGGATACTGCAGTCAAATCGCAGCCTTGTAGCCTTTTAATAAACACAATAAAGTTATTTTTCAAATCAATGGTTTGGACATAAATAGATGGTGCTGACAAAATATTTAAATTTTGAATATAATACAACACTTTGAAAGCACCTACTGGAGCTGCTGCAGTTTGCATTGAGGACTGTGCAGCGCTTTGCACAGTTTCATGAAACCCTGGTCACCGATCTGATTAAACATTATCTCTAACACACGCAGCTGAGAGGAGCCCGAGGTCAGCGCACACACCAGATCTTCACAACTTGCCTCAGTCAGTCTGCACACCTTAAGTCTGGGCAAAAAAGAAGCAAAAAAATCAAGAGTGTATTAATTTGACAAACCGATTTTTGGCTTTTGAGAAATCTTTGTCAGCGTAGAGGCTAACTTATTAGAGAAGCTTACTTTAAAGTGTGCAGTTTGCAGTCTCTGAGTCCCACACAGAGCACTTTCAACTTTTCATCTCCGAGGCGGGTGTTAGCGAGATCCAGCTCCTCGGTGAGTCCCCTGCTGAGAGCTGACGCCAGATGAGAGACGGCCCTGGTACTCAAGGTGCTGTCTGACAACCTGTGGGACACAAGAGCCTCATGTTACATATGATGACATGTGAACTAAATGATGCCAGAATATATGAGTCTTTACCATGACTTACTGTATCTTAAGTGATAAGCTCATAGCTGGAGCCAGGACTTCTGCTTTCTCCTCTGTCAAATCCCTCGTGCTGTACAGATTCAACAGCTTCATCTCACCGAGGCACGAGACGACGTAGTTCAGGGCGACACAGTCCAGGAGGCTTAGGTCGCCGTAGCTGATGCCTGTCCGTGCTGACGGGGAGATGATCTCTTTCACCAAACTCTGATTTTGAGCTTGATGAAGTAGATGGAAGCATCGATGGTGCTTGTCCTTGTAACACCCCTTTAGTGTTTCCTCTGAGCTGCTTTTAAACCAACTTTTAAAATCTAAGATACGATCCGAGTTAAACTCCCCCAGTAGGATCTCCAGGGGTCTGCGCTGAACTGACTCCGAGAGCCCTGACAAGAAGAGATCTAAAAACTTTGCATGACCTTTATGCTCCTCCAACATCTTCGCCACGCCCTCAGATTTTGAAGTGTCCAAAAAGAAAGACACGGCCAAGAGGAACTCCTGCATCAGCTGGGAGGTGAAAGAGAAAACACATGAATCTGACTCCAGATCGCCATCTACATGCAAGAAAGCACCAACAGAGCTGAGAAATGATTGAAGACCAAAGGAGTAGAGTTCTTCTTTGGTGCAGCTTGAATTCTGACTGATGGAGCAATGGGAGGCCATCACACCGAGGGCCTGCACCAGTTCTCTGTTGCAAGCCTCCTTCAGCGAGAGCACCTGCATCAGGTGAACCAGGACATCTACATACAGCTGAGTCAATGTCTCAGGAAGTTTTGCTCCAGCATCCATCAGAGTTTTGTAAATAGAACAAACTGTCCAACAAAACCTAGGGGAAGTGCAGAAATCATAAAACCCCAGCGTGTGCTCCATGTGCAGTTGTGCTTTATTAGCTGCAGCCGGGTCTGTAAAGAACCTGTTGAAGTAAGTCTCTCTTTGGGGCTTTAAAAACCCAGAACCCTCCACCCTGGTGCCGTTCAGAAACTTCAGCCGCTCTGTCGGCCTGGTCGCCACCACAAAGGCAGCTCCTCTCAGCAGTGATCCATGAAGCAGACTGGATATCAGGCAGGACACTGACACTGCCTGGCTGATGTCAGAGCAGAGGGAGTGGACGGAGGCATCCAGGGAAAGTTTGTATTGATCCAGATCATCAAAAACAAACAGCAGATCCTCAGGCTTCTGCAGAACGAGGGGCACGGACTCAGAGGGAACATGTTGGTGTTGCAGTAAAGTCTCCAACGACAGCTCGTCTTTCAGAGAGCTGATCTCCCTCAGCCCGAGGTATAAAACATAAGTAAAGTTCTGAAGGTGTTCTCCTTTGGCCCAGTCCACCACCAGCTTCTCCAGGGCAGTGGTTTTGCCGGATCCTTCTCCACCCACCAGGATCACAGTCTTGACTTCACCAGACAGAGCGGTGAGGATGGCGTGATCGAGGGAGGGCAGCTGGTCCTCCACCTCTCTGTCTGTCAGCTGGGATACGTATCTACTGCTGCTCATCACACTGACGGGCAGCTGTCCTCCAAGAAGTGATGGAGTCCTCCTCGGCTTCAGGACATGAGTCAGCACAGCATCTTTGTCCATTGTGTCACTCTAGAGAAATGAGAAACATATAATAGGATATGATATGAGACAGAGAGATAGACTGACAGAGAGACAAACAGACATATGGACAGAGAAAGAGAGAGAGACAGATAGACCGAGAGAGAGAGACAGACGAGTGGACAGATGAGACAGGAAGAGTGAGAATGAGAGTGAGAGAGAGAGACAGACAGACAGAGAGAGAGACAGACAAACAGACAGATAGAGACAGACGGGTAGACAGAGACAGGTGGATAGAGAAGACAGGCAGACTGACAGGAAGAGAGAGAGAGACAGACAGAGTGAGAGAGAGATAGAGAGACAGACAGACAGAGAGAAATAGGGACAGACAGGTAGACAGAGATAGACAGATAGGGACAGACAGGTAGACAGAGAGAGAGACAGACAGATAGGGACAGACAGGTAGACAGAAAGAGCCAGGCTGGACAAGTGACTGTGGGTGAGACAGACAACATGTCTCCAGGTAGATTAATAACGTGTAATAAAAGTCCCTGTTTAAAAGCTGTCCCGCCTCGTGTCTTAAAACACAGATACGATGCACGTTGTATTTTTTAACTGTGAAGTAAAAAGTAAAGTTACCTTGAACGAAGCGTCGCTGGAAAAACGGTGGAGACGAGTTTGACCTGAGATTGTTTAAAAAGAGGTTTTAAACGGAGGAGATCCGATGATCAGCAGCTTCACAACGATAAACCACGACTGACTCACAACAGGAAGTCACACATGGTTTACAGCCGCAGGAGCCTGGTCCCACAACAACAGTGAGAGTCATCAGAGAAGTTTGATCAATAAAGTTTTAACAGAAAAAACACCCTGGTGCGTCCATTCATTTTTTATACTTCACAAAAACTTTATTCAACATTGAACAGTTTACAATCGTGGACAAAACGTCACACTATGATTATAAATGATAACAAATATATAAAAATAATAAGTAGAATAATTAATAGATAAAGTTAGGCAGTGAATTAAAAATCTTAATCACGTTGTTTTTATTATATTAGTACTTTGCATCCTACACTTGTGCCATAGTAATAATCCCATAATCAGTTTTGAATAGTTTTTTATTCTTATATTCCAAAATTATGATGTTGATTAAAGTTACTTATAAATATTTAAAACATTTGAAACAATACCAATACTTTTAAACGACCAAGGACTAAAATAAAAATGGACACACGATCGTAGAGCTGAACACATCTTTATTTCAAACACAACATGTGACATCAAACATGAAGTAAACAGATAACACATCTGGCTCATACGTGCAGGGGGTGAACAAAGAGGTGAATGTAAAGGGGGAGTTATGTTGCCACGGTCATCCAGCAGGTTACTGTGTGTTTTCTTTCACATGAAGTCTGTCATGGGTCTCCACTGTCTTGATGAGGATGGGACTTGACCTTCGCTGCTGGCGGCTGTAAACCTGGGAGGCTAGACAAAGCAAATACACACAGGATATGATGTCATTCTGATCTGATTATTGGTGATAATGGAGTGAGCTGCAGCTGTAAAGCACAGTACTTACATTGGCCTACCACGTCTTGGATGTTCACAATAGAATCTCGTCCAAGTCTGTGAGAGAGGAACAAAACCACTGTGAGAAGTCTCTCATTTGAACACATATATGTCTCATGGGAGCACGTTTTTTCTTTCCAATCATTACTCAAGAGTATTCTCTTCATTAAGGCAGAAGGTTCTGACCACATGTTACCAGATAGCAGATATACAGAAGCACAATCTGATCAACTGAAGCTGAATCATGACTATAAATAATAATAATACAAATAATAAACTTTAATTATGAAGCACCTATCAAAGCAAAGTTACAAAGTGCTTTCCAAAACACATGGGAGTAAAACAGAACAGAATGAAACAGGTCAAAACATGAAATTGAAAACACTTAAGAACCAGGCATTAAAAGGTTTTCCAAATGTTTTGAGCAATGATTTACAAGACAGTTCAAGTTATGGCAAGTCTGATCTCCTCAGACAAGGAATTCCAGAGCCTCTGGGGCCATGCTGGCAAAATCCTTTTGAAGTCATAGATTACAGTTTGGAGCAAGGGATGTTATTATATCCGTAACAGGGGGTCAGACCATGTTAAGCTTTTCTTTAAAAGTGAAAGTGGAGAGTTGAGCCAAATATATCCTTTTGAAACTTTTCCAGAAAAACCTGCATTAGACTCTAATCTGACATCTACCCGCACCACTCACCTTTCCTCCTCTCCCTCCAGCAGTTTCCTGTAGGTGGAGATCTCGATGTCCAGGCCCAGCTTGATATTCATGAGCTCCTGGTATTCTTTCAGCTGGCGAGCCATGTCCTGTTTGGCCTTCTGCAGAGCCAGCTCCAGGTCCTTGATGCGAGCCCTGGCATCCTGCACGGCTTCCTCCCCGCGCCGCTCTGCCTCAGAGAACTGGTCCTCCAGACTGACACACTGAGAAATAATGTGCAGGGATAGATGGTGTAAGCCTGTCAATCACTCCTTTCAAAGCAGATGAGACCATTCCACGATGTCATGTCCCTTTGTAATGTGGATTGTGACACATAGAGCAAAACATTTAGAGGCTGCAAGCTATGATTTCATAATATAAAGAGTTGATGTTAAGTATATAGACAGAATGTCAGACAGACAAACCTCAACAGAACAACTGTAATAACGGATCCTGTGTGTGTCATACTTTTTTGGTCATTTATTTCTGCCATCCTACTACAAGCAGTTCTGACCAGTTTTTCACTTTAAATGAGGCATTTTCACATTTTTCCCAAAGAATAATTTGTTGATCTTGATTACAGTATTTACAACATTGATTAAAAGAAGCAGTTTTTAACGTGATGGAGAAGTGTGGCAATGTTTAAAGTATTTATACATAAGCTAGAAGAGATCACAGTTGAGATGGAAGAGTATAACCTCCAACAGCATTTTTCAGCTGCCTTTGACTTTCAACATTTCACTCACCTGTGCTTTTACAGTCTGGATCTCATTCTGCAGGCGGCTGATCATTCGGTTGAGTCCAGATATTTCTCCCTTGTTGCTATGCATTTCATTGCTGTACTGTTCCGCCTCAGCATTAATCTTGTCAAACTGGTACCAAACAGGAACAAAGGTGTTAGATCAGTAATCATCAGGTTTGACAAGAGTCCCCTGTGTAGTAGATTTATGAGCTTGACCTAAATAATGACCCCCTCATTTACTAAACTATTTCAAGAGAAACCTGTTTTACCACAAAATTGCATGACATTAACAGTGGTGTATCATTTTTCTGCTTGAGTACTTCACCTTGTTCTTGTACCAGCTTTCAGCTTCCTCACGACTGCGGCCGGCGATATCTTCGTACTGAGCCTTAACATCAGCCACGATCTGATCCATGTTCAGGCCGCGGGAGTTGTCCATCTGCACCACCACAGAGGTCGTCCTCAGGCTCTCCTGCATCTCCCGCAGCTCCTTTTATAAAACGACAGACAGCCGCAGTGAGGAGACATAATCCACAGTTCAACACCTGTGGTTTACATGTTTTCCTATTTTAATACTGTCTGACATTTTGAAAGGATTTTCAATACCGTATCATACAGCTCCTTGAGGAAGTTGTGTTCATCCTGGATACCAGACAACCTGTCGTTCAGATCCACCTGAGACAGAAAACTTGAATCCACATCCTGCAGGCATTCAGTGAAAAACATACAACTTTAGTGCATGACTTTATGAAAGACGCAGTTATATTTCATGCATTAGAGATGAATGAATCTTTGAACACTCATAAGCATTAAACTTGCACACACTGAGAAAACATCAATCATAGCCACCATGACTCTATACTCTACCTTTTTGAGCATGACAAAGTCGTTCTCAGCATCATTTCTCCTGTTGATTTCCTCCTCGTACCTGAAACACGCCACAGGTCATATTTCCCCTGCACATCTTCACACCTAATTTTTACTGACTCAACAGCAGGTGCTTCAGTCCTACCTCGTCTTATAGTCCTCAACATTTTTGTGCATGACATTGTTCTCCATGTCAAGCCTTAGTTTTTCATTGTTGAAGCACTCCAGCTGTCTCTCCAGGGAGCCGATGAAGGACTTCAGCATGGGCTCAATGTTGGAGGGGGTGGATGTCTGTTTCTGCAGCAGCTGCCACTTGGTTTCCAGCATTTTGTTCTGCTGCTCCAGGAATCTCACCTGTGACAAGGGGAGTAAGGACCCACAATATAAAACTGGCCCTCACTTATTCTATATTCTATATGTATTTAAATGGATAGCGGGATAATCCCAAAAAAAAAAATGGAATCTCACTCTCATCATTTATCTGCAATCCTGTTTCTCACCTTGTCAATGAATGAGGCAAAGCGGTTGTTGAGGGTCTTGATCTGCTCTTTCTCCTGGGTGCGGACTACCTGGATGGTGGGGTCGATATCGATGCTCAATGGGGCGAGCAGGCTCTTGTTGACAGTCACAGCTGTGATCGGGGCCCTCTGCTCAGTACCGGTGCTGATCCTGTGGAAGGAGTAGGATCCCATGGACGAGCTGCTGAAGCTCTTAGAGGACGAGCGCACTCCTGGGCGGCTGTTGGGGTTTCTCCTCAGACTCATGGTGGCGCTTCTGGGGAGATCTCACTGACGGGGAAGATGAAGATGTCAGGCAGTGGTCGAGCTCGGTTGTGCATCTCTTATCTCTTGGGTGTTTTTATAGGCAGGGTGAGGTGTGGCTTGATAGGGAAGTTATGTTGCTCCCCAAATGTGGTTCAACCTGTCGGACACATACCAGTTCTCCCACCTACCCCATTTCTAAAGAATGCTTTGTTTGTGTTCTCGTGCATGATTGCAGGCCTTCTCCGTGACACAAGGTACAACATTACAAAGAAGAGTCAGATTTAATCATCAAGAGCCAAAATTCATTGCTGTTAATTACTTAAATATTTGTATAGGCTTTATGTCCAAATGAGATTCAGTTTGGTGTCGATGGGATTTGGATGAGAAGTAAAGGAAGCAGAGAAAACAAGGAGTTTGAGATGATTTAAATTGCAGGGTGATCACAAGTCCTTCCTGAAAAATTAAGCCCACAAAAGATGCTTCACCTAAAAAACAAGGATACACAACATTTCCAACAAAATGTGTCCAAACATCATAAACCATTTATAATATAAGAATACTTTGTCTTTTGTGAAACGTTGTGAAACATTGTGAATTTTCATTTTCCCCTGATGATATTATAACAATTAAGATCATAAAAGAAAAGTAGACTGAGTCATATCGTTGGAATTGTTGCTGCAGACGTAACTTTATGTCAAGTGCCATGTGAAGAGCCATTGTCGGTGACAGCAGGCTGTGAACAATGAAACTGGTCCATCCTCTTCTTGTTTTCTTTTCAAACTGTCTCTCTCCCCTTTTCAGACCGTTTACGCAATCATCACCTTCCCTTAGAATAACAGCTACAGATGAATAAGTTTCTCATACCATAAAGCGTAGGTTTATTCTGGAGCTGGTTGGCCACTGACGCACAGCAGCAGTACATTAGTGAAGGTTGGTAAAAGTACATTTATTCATAGCGATAATTAATAATGTAAATCATTTTTCTCTGACTCTACTTTTAATGTCTCAGTTTTTTTTCTTGTCAGGCATGAAGATAGCTTCATTCAACGTGCAGAGGTTTGGACAGGCGAAGGTCTCAGATCCAGATGTGGTGTCGACTCTGGTTAAGGTGAAATGTGTTTTCATTGTTTGCGGCACAGTAAATTGTGAGGAGGCTGATTTCTGCTGTGATTTATCAGGCAACAAAACAGAGCACAATTTCAGATGAGTAATAATTAATAAAGGGTTTAGTTTTGAGAGGCAGCCAAAGAGCTTTGATGAGGCGGTGTGAGGAACAAAGGATAAGAAGTTAATTCATTGAAAATAAATTGCTAAAGGTGTAATCAGGTTAGCTGCAGAAACAATCCCAAATATGCCCCAAGGGATAATATCTGTTTCCTCATGATTTCATACTTAAGACTGAAATGTGCTTCCTCATAACTTTTACGTTGCAGACTTGTACTTACCTCTGTTGTATTAGATTGTGTCTCGATACGACATCATCCTCATTCTGGAGGTTGTGGATGTGAGTGGAGATTCTGTCAAACTGTTCCTGAACGAACTGAACAGGTGAGTTGACTTTTTTTTTCTGAAAGAAGCAAACACTGTAGATGTCGGTGTTTACTGTGTGTACTGTATCCTAATCTCACGTGCAGGGTCAACACAAGCCATCACTACTCCCTGCAGCTCAGCACCCGCCTGGGAAGGACCAGATACAAGGAACAATTTTTATTTCTCTTCAGGTGAATTAAGATCTTTTTTCTTGACGATAAGACTCCCTCAGTGTAACCATTGAACATCTGCATTAAACGCATCTTCTCCCACTGGAAGGGATGATGTGGTCAACTTGATTGACTGCTATCAATATGAAGACAACCAGGTCAACGACATGGATGTTTTTGCCAGAGAGCCATACATTCTCCACTTCAAACCACACAACACAGGTCAGTTTAACAGGGAGTCATTCTACCAGAGTTTCTGTGAACAGTATTGCTGCTGTGACGTCGTTGGTATGTCTGAGTCATGTTTGTTTTTGTGATTGGATCTAGTTTGACATGAGAATAGAAGCCAGCAGCAAGCTGATCAAGTTCAGACAGTCAGAGTTAAGTCAGTGTTTTGTCATGATGGGACATGTCAGTGGAGACATTGTCCTGTGCATTCGTCTCAGTGCTGGAGGACATAGTGCTGATCCCGGTCCACACCAGACCCTGGGACTCGGAGAAAGAGCTGGATGAGCTGTACGAGGTCGTCCTGGTGGTTAAAGACAAGTGGAAAACAGATGTGAGTTACATCGTCCTGCTGCATCTCATTGATTCACCTCAAAGCAGTGCATCAATGAGTTCCGGGTACACACTAAAGCTATATTCATAAATAAATGTATTTCTACTCCACTCGTACTAGTTACATGACACAAATACTTCACTTCTGGTGGGATTTCTATGTGTCCTTATACAGGAAGTTCTTATGCCTCCACCAAGGAGGTTATGTTTTCGTCTGTTTGTCCGACTGTTATTTAGCAAAGTTACGCAGAATCTACAGGACAGATTATCATGATGGTAGAAGGATGGAACATATACCAAGAACGACCTTTACCGCTCTTGATTTCCTTTAGAACATAATGATCCTGGGGGACTTCAATGCAGATGGTGCGTATGTCACACGTAAAGAAATGAAGGACATCCGCATTCGCAGTGACAAGAAGTTCCACTGGCTGATTGGGGATGACGTTGACACCACTGCGAATACTTCAAATGATCACACCTACGACAGGCAGGTGGACATCGTAAAGTTTCAAGAAAAGATGTTTGTTTTAAAGAGTAGTGGAATAATTATCTCTGAACGGAAGAACAGTGGGCTTATGGTGTATTGTCAGAATGAATTATATAATAAACATATGTCTCTAACAGGATTGTAGTGTATGGAGATAACATGCTGGCTGCTATTGTGCCAAATTCAGCCAAGCCGTTCAATTTCCACACAGCGTTTGATATGACAGAGGAAATGGTAACTTTATGTTTTCATAACCAACAAGTGATGCGCCTCTATTACTTTCCTGTTTTTTGGTGATATCACTAATTCAGAGTTTGTATCACCCTGCAGGCCCTGAGAGTGAGCGATCACTACCCTGTTGAGGTAGATCTACATATCGCTTTACCTCTCTGGATGACTGACCACAGATGTGACATGGTCGATACCCAGAACGCATCTGTCAACAAAACCGTCATAGGTAACGAGCAACACTATAATCTACTCATTCTGACATTCCTCACCACTGACATGGAGCGAGTGAGACGAGAGTTGATTTACATCTTCTTGACATGACATCTGTAGTGTTGCCTCTGTGAAAGGCAGAGATGTTAATTGTGAGATGGAATGCTTGGAATTGGGGAGTGTCTCTTTTTTGCTTTAAAGATGAGACTTTCCACTCATGTGAGCGGTATCACCTCGGGGGTAGTAATAACTATTTTTGTATTACAGGGCCCTACAGGTTATCTGTGTTCTACCTTTCCTAATTGTTTAGAATTCTCATTCAAAGGCACATAATAATTATGAAGTGATCACACTAATGCATTATTGTCAATGTTAGTGAACACATAACTCAGACCAGGCCTTACTGTCTCCTTATGAAACAACATTTAGATTCACCAGATTCATTTCATTTGGATCTGCATCAAATTTCTCACTCATAGATATCCATCTGCTAAACATGAAACATAAACTGTAGAGTCTGTGTTTCCTCAGGCTCAATAAATTACCATGTTAGACATTACTTCTGGATCGATTCTGGAGCATGTACAGGAAAATCCTCATGAATGTCAGCCTGAATCAGCTCAGATGTGGAGCTGTTATATTGAGATAAGATTTAATCCAATCCATCATAATAAAGTCACGAGAAGTAACACCTTGCGATATTTCATTTTGTTCTAATTCGGAGCTTTTCAATACACACTGAAGCACTTAGTTGGACACTGTGGAATGAACTGTGCTCTTATTAGAAAAAACAATGGTAACATGCTGCAAATCTAAATCATGAGTGCATCAATCTTTATTGCCTTTAGTTACCCGTTTTAATCTTTTTTGAACGGAGAAGGGAAGAAGGGAATTGTGTCTGTGAAATCGTCAGTTGTGTGTTTTTCTCCTTGCAGAGACTTTGCAGGTCGATGTGCTGAGACTGCAGAAGGAAAACCTCCTGCTGGCACAAGAAAAACTTCAACTTCAGATCTCTATATTAAAACAGAAACTTGCCAAAATGGAATTAGAGGAATGAATAATAGATCTGAAACACTTCTAGTTAAGTGTTTATGCATTTTGAAATATTATAAATCACATATTTTTGCCTTTATATGTTTTTAATGAGGTAAATTACTGGTTTGAAACTGTCTGGTTTGCATAAAACAATTTTCTGGTCATCTGGCATTTGGTCATTTTGTGTGATCCCTTTGTGTGTCTTGGTAATTTTTCATCTTACATTTTTTTTGATAAAGTAAGTTCTTAACGACAAACAGCATGGTCCGAATTATCAATGAAGTACACAGTAGCCTATGTGATAACAAAGTATGACATACAAACATTATGGAACATTGGGAACAACAAAACATTCTCATGAGAGCAACTCTTTTTTTGTTGGGAAAAGAGAATAACATAGTGAATAACAAAAGCATAGAAAGCACTGTCAGAAAAAGAGAAGTAGATGCAGCATGTCTGCTTTTTCCAAGAGGAATTAAGAAATTATTACATTTTACGGAAATTTACTAAAGTGAATGAGCTGCAATTGTGCAAGAATTAAGTTGACAGACTTCATATGAGTTTGTTTGCCAACAGCTTGATGAGCAATGTAATAGAGGCTGAAACCTTATTCAGGAGAAGTTATGAAAGAGTTTCTTGTGGCCACTTTGTGCAAAGCACTGACTTTTCCCTACTCTGAAATACCTAAATGTCTAAACATGCTGTTGATTTTGAAAAAAGCCCTCAGGCGTAGAGGGACAGGTTTTAAGATTCAACATAACGAGTGACTTATTTGAAGAACAGAGAGACAACGCAGACACCCGGAACACAAGACTACGCATCATATACAACAAACACAACAGCCTGCTTGTTTAATGACTGTAAACAGCTCAGGGTCAGTGCTGAGCAGCTTTCAACAGACTTTTTTGTTTGGTTTTAAAAGTCATGGCAGAGCTGCAGCTCCTCATTCCGTCAGGCAGGATGTTTATAGAGCCCACATGCACTGCAGCATGATGACCCATCACAGTCGAGTACACAGGAAATCATTGAGAGGAGGATTTACTGAGCCAATAGACAAGGTCACTAATGGAGGAACTTCATGAGCTGTGTCTCGTTCCACTTCCATGTTGTGGACACAGATGATGTGATCAAATATTCAGGGTTTGTTGTTTAATGCTGCAGGAAAGTCATAAGAACCATCTACTGCAAAAAGAGAAGTTTACACATATTACAAGTCCCGCCCCTACGCTGCTTCTCATTGGCTTAACCAGATGCGGAAGTGCTCTTCTCAACCAATCACCGCTCTTCTGGAACCAAAACACGGAAGAAGACGGACACTGGCCAATCAGACGCAGCGCAGGGGCGGGCCCCTCGGCCACCAGGGGAAGGGGGAAAAAAACCAAAACACCTCCGTAACACCGAGGATCCGATCAGCCTGTAAACAACTGTGCAGGAAGGTGTGACATCCCAGACAACTTCCCAGCGTCGAGCCTGCAAACCCGGAGGCTTCCAGCAAACCGTCGCTCACCTGTCCGGTAGACAGGCCGTCTCAATGCATCACAGAGCCGCGAAAACACCGAGGAGAACATGGATGTATACGATCTGTTTAGCAGCTGCAGAAAGGGCGACCTTTTTAGAGTCAGGTAATCACACGATCGTGTTGTTGTTGTTGTTGTTGTTGTTGTTGTGTGTGTGTGTGTGTGTGTGTGTGCGCGCGCGCGCGTGCTAAATGCTAACCGGATTTACATGTTTTGCTGCTATCTTGTTCAGATATAGTTTCCTCAGCGGAACACGAGACCAGCTGCATGAGTTAGAATCAACATGTAGAGACGGAGCTGAGCAGCCTGCTAACATTAGCTCTGATGACCAAGCTGGTAACTGAAGCCAACGTTTGTAGGTCAGCTCCTCAGCTGAGTGATGATAACAACAACTATTACATCCACAATTATTGAAGGGAATAGTGGGATGTCCAGGATTTAGTGTGAGAGAGGCAGGATTGGTTAGACAGCTGTCAACTGGGTGTCATCTGCATAACAAAGGCACTTTTGAGACTCTAAGTTGTATTTTCAGTAAATGTAGTCTACATGTATAGTGACAAACATAATGTGTGCAGAAGAACAGAAGGAGGATTTTATACTGATGGGTGGTGACTAATAAATTATATTTAATCACAACATGATCATGAAAAAGGGATGCATTTTTAAAAAAGCATTTTATTTACACACCTCACACATTAACATAGGATATGAGACTTTAGCCTGACGCAACATCCACTGAACACAGAACAATTGTTTGACGTTATGTTGGCACCTGACTGACATGGATTTCTGATACAGATATATTAATGATATCATGTATGTAATATATACATATATTAATAACTTAAAAAGATGTTTTAAAGTTTACATTGATTCCTAAAATGTAAATAATATTTGAGGCTTGATATTTTATAGTTTAACCACAAACTCAATTATAAAAAGCTTTAAATAAAAGTAGAACATACATACAACCAACTGACACTAAATTAAGGAAATAAACCCATTTTTCTGTAAAACATAAATTCACATCTTTTCGGCATTGTTTATGGTTCATAATGTTTTTGTGGTTGTGACTGAATAGACCACAGTACACCACCGTAACTTTTCCACCACTTCTTTTCTTTTCTGTGTCAGATACCTCGTTGAACAAAGAGATGTGGAGCTCAATGTAAGAGATAAATGGGACAGTACCCCGCTGTAAGTACAAATTTAGGCGAAGAGTCAAATCCTAACACGGCATCATTATCCTATGTTGAAATGTGTACATTATTCTCCAGGTATTACGCCTGTCTCTGTGGTCATGAGGAGCTGGTCGAGTACCTGTTGGCTAGTGGTAATGATGTTTACACATAAACGACTAAATACTGAAACTATTTTCCTGGGATTTGTTGCTGATTCTTACAATTGCACCAAAAAATATTGTAGAATAATCAGATTTTCTTTTTCAGGTGCCAAGTGTGAAGCCAACACATTTGATGGTGAGAGGTGCCTGTACGGCTCCCTGAGTGACTCAGTTCGACGCCTGCTCAAAGATTACAAGTGTGTCAGTGCCCGCACTATGCAGCGGGATGATTTCAACCACTTCCTGCACATGTAAGAGCTGTTCTCTACAGAGCTGTTCATTTTCCTCAGCTGTTTCAGAGGCACAGAATACTACCTCTATAGCTTGTACCTAAATCTGCAAGACCACACAGAGGACATTAATGTCATCCAAACATTTGTATGTTTTGTTTTTGCCCTCAGGTTACTGGAGCAGGGTCAACACAGTGATGTCAAGTTCCTGGTGCATGGTCAGACATTTCAGGCTCACCGCTGTGTACTCAGCGCCCGCTCCGAGTACTTCACTGAAATGTTTGAGAGCAAATGGAAAGGAAAGAACTTGATAACTCTCAAACACCCTCTGGTAGATATATATATATATATATACATATATATCCTCATTGATTCCCTCTGTGCTGCTCTTACAGTGTCATGTCTGTTACATTGTACAATATTGTCATATTATCTGTATCAATATGCATGAAGGCTGTTTTTGATTTCAGATCAACCCTGCAGCCTTTGGAGCCATCCTGCAGTATTTCTACACAGGTTGGTGTGTTTAAGAGCGGAAAAAGTTCAGACGTCACTGTTTCGTTTGAAAATCTCGCCTGTCCTATTTTTCATGTGTGAAAAATAAAGTGTAACCATGCCTAGTTTGTGAGAAAGCCCTTTTTGTATTTTGCCTAAATGACTAAGAAGTAGATGCCTCAGTTTCTTTTTCAACACCAGATAAAACTATACTGGCTGCAACAGGCTTCAACCTGCAGCTGGAATCCCTCATGTTTTTAAAGGTGCCCTATGGAGTTTCTGACCATTAGTTGCTCTGTGGAGCATTTTTTAATGAGTTGGTCCCCATTTTACACCATCACACTGTCACCTTTAAAAGGCAAAAAATGCCAAGTGCACAAAATGTAAAACGACAAAAAAACAAAGCCAGACAAGTTCCTGCTGCCAATTTGAACTTGTAAAAAGTGTTGTTGTTTCTCTCCTCTATGTTTTAGGAGGAATGGATATCGATATAAGCCTTGTGGAGGAGTGCAGACGAATTGCTAAACAGTGCAAGATGACAGATTTCATAGAGGAGCTGGAGAATAAATGTAAACATGTGTATGACTTTGGTAAGACAGTACTCTTCGCACTCATCGTGTGTTATCACTGTGATTCATCTAGAGCTTTTTAAAATAGCTTCAGTGTCCTGGGACACTTTTTAAACTCATGACCATTTTTCAGCAGCATGAAATGATCTTCTCCGCATGCATGATGTGGGTCCGTGTTTTTTTCAGTGTCCAACAAGCCAGGAATCTGTGTGAAAGTCCTGACTGTGGAGCCTCAGAGCTGTCAGCTTCAGGAGGAGATGGCTCAGTTAGCAGACTGTGCTCTGCCCACTGAACTAAGAGTAAGGACGTTTTAGCAAAGAATAAGAACATGGTCACACTATATTTGTGAGCATCTGACAGTTTGATCAAGCTTTTTGTTGTTGTTCCTCTCTAGGTTGGATTTGGAGAACTTCCCTTCAACAGAGTCGACCACTTCCCTACGTATCCTGACATCTGCTTCAGAGTGGATGGTTACAATTTCTTGTGTCATAAGGTACAAACTCACACAACATAACAAACCCTGTCCCTTGAAAAAAACGGAACATTATAGATTTATTGTGTGCGTGTGTGTTTGTCTCTAGGTGTTTTTCTCCGGGCGGAGTGACTACTTTAAAGCCTTACTGCAGGATCACTTCAGTGAGGGAGAGCAGTTGCCGTCGCTGCCCAGCACTCCAGTGATCACTTTACACAACATTTCCAATGAAGTCTTTATCCATGTCATGTATTACATCTACAGTAATACCACAGAGGTGGGTGAACAGCTTCACTCTGACGTTTGCAGTGGTTAGTTTGTTTAAAAAAAAAAAAATAGAAATACTTGCTTCTCAGGCTACGAGCCCAGGAGTCACGAAAACATGGGAAACTAGAAACGCTGCTTTTACGAATCAATTTGTTGCTTCTAACCATTAAAAGCAAAGTTAACAACTTGCTCTGCCAGAAGCAATAATGTTACTTATAAAACATTCTTGCTGGTCATTTGTTTTACAAAAACTGGAAATCTCCTCTACTCTTTTTCCAGACCTGTGACATAATGTAGAATTCATGTAAATTATACTGCAGGTAAATTCAGCCTCATTGTTTGACACCTGATCTGTTCTTCATGTCCAGCTGACGACGGAGAACGCGTTGGACGTGCTGTGTGTGGCGGACATGTATCTGCTGACGGGGCTGAAGCGTCTGTGTGGGAAGACACTCGGTATGACTATGTGTGAAGACAACGTCCTGTACTTGTGGAAGACGGCCAAGCTTTTCCGTCTCTCCCGTCTGGAGGATCAATGCACTGAGTTCATGGCCAGGATCATTGAGCGGGTAGGTGTTTGTGTCTGCGTCTACGTCTCGGATCAATATGAAGCCAGAGCCCATAGGTTATTAGCTTGGCACTAAGACTATATGCAGGGGAGAAGTTACTACGTCTGGTCAAGAATGCATTGTTCAGTTTTTTACTCCCTGTGAAACTGCAAATAGTAATTTTTGCATCTGGGTTTGGGACAAATTAAACACAATATAATGTGTGGATATGAGCTGCTTATCAGAAGTATCTGTGGGTTTTCTCTGGGTATTCCAACTGTCTCTCACAGTCCAAATACATGCAGACTGGGGTAAGGGTAATTAGAGACTGTAGGTGTGAGCAAGAGTAGTTGTTTGTGAGATCCCAGTTTTCAAACTCTCTCAGCTCTAGGATGAGTTTGAGGATAAATTCACATCCTTGGACTTGTCGTACCCGTCTTTTGCAGCTGGTGGAGCAGCCTGAGTTTGCCGAGATCATCATAGAGGACGCCGCATCGCTGGATGAACGTCACGAGACCGACTCCGTCCCCTTGGTGGATGAAATTCGCTACCACATTACAAGCAATGTACAGACGTACAGCGCCATCGAGGAGGCCAATCAGAAGCTGGAGGCCTTAGAGGAACTGCTGTCCAGCATTAATATTGACTGCTGAACGGTAGGCAGGCTGTGGTTGCATCAGCAGCGAGGAACAAAAAGAATTGGATGAAAAGAAAACATATGCTTCTGCATGTTTGGAGGTTTTATTTCATTTACAGTATATTTTACAGAGTATATATTTTGGTGGTAGCTGGTTGTGATGTGTAGGGGCAGATTTGTATGTCGGCTGTTTTAAGTTTGTTTAAGATTTACCATGTGTGGGGAAATACATTAGGTACAGAGTATCATATTAATTTGTTTGCAAGTTTTGAGGAAGTGGTTTATTATATATTTACAACGGATTATCATTGTATAGCACATGCATGAATTTACTTTCATTTGTAGCTGCTAGAACAGCAGCTTATTTAGCATTTTTAAAATATGGTTTGGCCCTAATGAATTTCAGCACCGGCGCTTATAGTGAAGTCAGTAATTTTAGTTTGACAGTAACTGAAAGCAGAATGAGTCCACGCCATGCACTGGCTCACACTTGAGAACTATTGGTTACTAGGTCAAACCCTAGAACATGGCTGGACTCTGTGTAGTCGGTTGAGGACGATGTTGAAAACTTTTGTGAAGCTGCAGCTCTGTTTTTTTTTACTAAGGGAGCCGGCAGGATGAAGTCTGTTCATGGACATTCTGGGATGTTGTGTTGGACTGTGGTCCCGTCAGAAGAAGTATGCGTTGACTTCATTTATCCAGAAAATATTTTAAATTTGAGCTTTTATTTTCAAGTTGCATAGAATATGGTTTTATGATGTACTTCCTGCACAGCAGCAGTGAAGATGAACTGCAGCTTTTATTTTGTGTTCGATTGGATTTAGTGGCTTTAGTTCACTTCACTATTCAATCAATAACATTCCTCAAGCGTGAACACACAATACATTATCCCCCCCACATATTCTGGCACTTTGTGTACATTTGATGAATAATGAATCTATTTCTTGAAGCATACAGTGTGTCAAGAAAATTATGCTGTAGCTATTTGCATGTTTAGATTTACCATCGACACAGCAAAAATATTTAAAGGTCTGTTTTGAAAACGTCCTGATGTGCCTGCTGTTAGAAAAATGGATAAATAACAGCTTCTGGTTTTGGTAAATAAACTTGGTACAGTGAGCATGAGTTGTGTGTTATTCAATATGTCTCTATGAATTTTAAAGTATGTCACTGTGACTTCATTTAAATTCATTTGTTCTTTTAGCCATGAATCAGCAGCCGGCTCTAGTGATGACAGTGTTGGTGGTTTGATCCAGGCCAGACGCTGGTGCCCCCATGGGGCTTTAGGGGATTTGTGTGTTTAAGCAAAGTATCTAAACGACTATTAGCATGTGATGTCCATGAAATTTGGTGCAGATGTTCGAATCTCTCTTAAGAATTGTAATCACCCTTTCATTTGTCATCTAGTGCCACCTTCAGGTCAAATTTCTTTCTTGTCCATTACTTGGTGACCAAATACCTGCAAAAGTAATGATATCCCATCAACCTCAGCAACGCTGACAACCCCACCCATTAACAGCAATACGCAGCAATATAAACATTGAATGAAACATTGAATGGTCACTATAATGAAGTCTTAAGCAGGTTTAATGACATTTTTAATGTTAATTTATGTACTTTTCCGACCCCCAATGCAGCTCATCACAAGGAGGTCGAATTTAATTAAGAGTCAGAGAGAAACGGTCCAAAAGAACATGAATTTATCACAAATTAACAAATAAACCCAACTTTAACACAAGATTAACAGACGCCTGATTGTGTGGCCAAAACTGAAGAAAGAAAACCCCACAGATCAAAGCACATGGGAATCATCCTCTAACAACCAACACCAACAACCTAAACTAAACCTAACAGAAATATATGGACAAAAACTGGACCAGTGCACCCGCCAGAGAAGGAAAACATAAGAAACAACACACTGGATGCTCATGAGGTCGTTTTGTTCAGTCTGCTGCTGCTGCAACCAGGACTGAAGAGACAGAAACGTCCTGCTCCCTCTTACAAATCCCAGATCATTCAGATCTCCACCTGCCAAACACCTGAAATGAGAGTTTGAGAGGTTATGTGACAGCTCAACCAGCAGGAGGCAGTCAATTCAATGACTTCACTAAAGACTAAGTTTATGTTGTGGTTTCACCATATTGTCATTCATTATCACAGAGCAGCCACATATGAGGGTCCCATGAGGAGTTGTGAGCTTTGACATACTTAAATGTGCTTACTGCTTTTTATAGTGTTTCATAAACTATTTATCAAACTATATACAAATGCCAGACAGAAAAGTAAGAGTGTTTCCGTGAGTGGACTCAACATTCTCATATTTTACTTCAAAGAATAAAACAAAACCACCAGAAAAAGTCCCACAGCTGTGAGTGTATGTACTTGTACAGGTATCTTTATGAGGACCATTCTCAGAACTACAACCCACAGCGTGAGAACATTAAGGGAAAGTGAGGACATTTTGACTGGTCGCCAATTTTTCAGTGGACTGTTTAGACTGGGTTTTAGGGTTAGAATTAAGTTTAGGTTAGGGTTACGATTATACATTTAGTTTGGATGGTGAAGGTCAGGATAAAGGGTAAGGGCATGCATTATCCCAATGAGTGTCCTCATGATAGATGAACAAACGTGTCTGTGTGTGTGTGTGTGTGTGTGTGTGTGTGTTTGTGTGGTGGCTTTACCTTTGTCTTATTCGTCTTCTATCTTTTATCTAAATAAAGTACAGCTGTGTGATCCACAGTTTAGGGAGCCACCTAAAGATGGCACCACTTCTCAGTTTATCGTCAGCGGGTGGCCTGTCACACAGCAGCTGCCTCCTGGAGGAAACACATCTTTTCATGCATTGTGGGAAACAAATAAATCCTTCATCTTGAGCTCTGAACTCATGGGAACAGTTTTTGAATGGGGCCGTTTGTCAGTTCACATCACTCGTCCATCACAGGTTCACAAGGTCAGTAAATGGCGAGGCACTGTCACTGCAGTGATTTAAATAAGTGTATACGTTTGCATCACTGTGCTCGCTGTACAGTTTGTAACTGGCCCCCCGTTGGACTCTATCACCCCTATTTCAAAGAGTCTCTGAGGCAAAGACAAAGCCGTATGTCACCTTAATGGAGCCCTGAGGTTCTGAATAGCACGTAAGCTCAAATCCCAGCGGGAGCCCACTGTGTTGCAGAGCTGCTGTTAGAACACATTAAAGAGCAGTTCAATTGAAACACTGAGGCCATCCGTTAGACGACAAAACCCCTGGCATCCAGCCTAACTCAAGGCATACATGTAGAAAAAAGACAAGAGTAAACAGCACAATTAGTTATTACGTCAGCAAGCTCCCTTTACAAATATTTTACGGTTGTTGCTAGGTAACTCAGCATGGTTTTGGTCTTGCCTGGGAAACTCCAGTTTATTGGGTTTCAGACAAGTCAAATGATTATTTACGCAGTGTGCAGGAAGATCTCATATTTCTCGTCATTTTATTAAATTCCCATGGAGACGGTGTTTGCACGTGGAACCGGCCTTTGTAACTTCCTGTTTATCACCTCCACTCGAGCAGGAGAGAGTGAGGCCTGAACACTGTGAGTGTGGAGTTTGTTTCGAAATCAGCAGTTTGTCAGTAAAATCCAACTTTAAATGACCTTACAGTCTAAAATCTTAACAACAATTTGATGGATATCCCTTAAATTCATGGCGCCCCCAGGATGTTTTGTTCTAACTTTGGTGATCCCCTGGTCTTTAATCTAGCGCCACCATCAGGCCAAATGTTCCACTTCGTCTTGGGATGATCAGGTAGCTCATGTGGTACAGCACATACCATGTACCAAGGGGGAGTCCTTCCTGCAGTGGCCTGCGTTAAAATCCATCCCACTGCTGCATATCATATATATTTTTCTACTATGCAAATATAAAAAACATTCTTTGCAGTTCTAATCCAAGTTCACCCAAAGTGGAGTATAGGTGTTCTCCCTGTGTCTGCATGGGAAGATGTTGGTTTTGTGTAATTCGACACAGATTGGGTCTCGGTTAATTTCAGACTTTAAATTGACCCTGGTGACCTGGAGACCTGTTCAGGGTGACCCACGTCTCTTGCTCAGTGTCAGGTGGGATTAGCCCCAACTCCACCCGTGACCTTCAGCAGTATATATAGGCTGATGGGTTTAGTTTACACTAATAAAAGTTCTAACGTCCAACTGTCAGTCATTGTTTTTATTGTCAACATCAGCTGATGTGACACAGTTTATCTGATTGAGGAGAATCAGATGTATGATGGCATGAAACTGTGTGCATCATGTCATCAGTGACATCAAATAATCAATCATGTGACTATATGTCTGTTCATCCAAAACTTATTTTGACACTTCTGATTGGGTTTCAAATAATTTCCTTTTCAAAGTAATGGCATCATAATTTTATGCATGCAATTTGAACATCCTCAAATCAACCTGTAGCCAAAGAGCACTGACTAGTACTAAAGCCAATATATTTTAATTTCTCTGTTCTATCTGTAAAGTTATTATTAGCCTCGCTGTTGGTTTGACCCATCACACTGCAATAAAGATCAGCAGGATTCTTTCACAATAAAAGTATAAGTATAGCCCCAGATTCTCCTCCCACAGTTTCTTTTTTCTCTGGTCAACTCTGAAGTCCTCTCGCTGACTTATTTTGGTGGTTTCTTAAAGTGCATCATATTTCACCTTGGGTGGTTTACGGCTCAATAAAATGTTCTGTGGCTCACATTTAGGATTCACTATATTTGGAGCAGTTTGGGAAGCTGCAGCTGACCGGATACTGCTGTTGTTATTGTAATGTTTGTTTTAATTCTATTTTTTAAACTTTTTAAATGTTTCTCTGTTTTATGTGAATTCATACAAATAATTAATAACCTCTTAGAGGGGAACATTGTACTTTGACTCTGCTACATTTAGTTACTGATCACTTAGAAACCATTTATTTTAACTTGTATTACTAAATTGCATTATACTAAATATACTACTAAATACTAAATATCACAAAATTAGAATGGCACTCAGTGTGCAAACCTCCAATATTCCCCTTATGAAACCACATTAGAATGCACTAGATCTTTTATTTTTATTTGGATCTGCACCAAATTGCACACATTTATAAATATTTGTCACTTAGACATGCATTTGTTTTTTCTTTCATCAAGAGCCATGATTTATTCCATGAGAAATCAATGAAAATGTAGAAAAGGGCTCAGTGCATCTACAATATATTATCTTCTATAATACAATACAAACTTAATAAACATATATATTTATCTGTATAATATAAAGTGGATGAAATTGGCATTGATTAAAATTGAGCATCCTGTCAAACATAATGCATCTGTAAGGTTTTGAGTACAAAGTTTTTGTTTTACTTGCAAGTAACTTTGTTTGCAATTTGCACAGTTACACAGTATGAAAACAACAGATGTCTTAGTCATTTGAATAAGAAAGCTGTTGTAGCAACAATGGGAGCCATGGGGAAATGAAAAGGGAAGGGGACGAAGAAATTCGGAGAACAGGTTGCTCACAAACTGAGAAATTAAGTAATATATAATTTTAAAAATAGAAACATGTCTTTCACACTGGACTAATGCAAATTCTCAAGTACCTAGCATATCCTTCAGTGTACTTCTACCACACAGTGCACAGTTTCACCTCTGACATCTGTCTTTAAGGTGTCAGCCATTACTGCCTTGTATTCTGTGACGGACAGACGTGCACATTGACGACGTGATGGCGCGGACAACTGCTGTGTCCCCCCAGGCGACGGAAGACATAACTCACTGCTGCTGTCACTGCCAATATCCTAATTTGCAATTAGTTGGGGATTACCACCAGAGAGAGAGAGAGAGACAGAGAGAGAGACAGAGAGAGAGAGACAGGGAGAGAGACAGAGAGAGAGGTAAGCCCATGCTTAGCCAGAGACTGACCTGAAAAGTGTTTTTTCTCTCTCCCACTCTATTGTTTACCCCACTTTTATATTTCCATAAATGAACACCTTCAAAATAACAATATTGCAATACTAACGTTCTACAGTGCTACTACATATAGATGCAGTACATCGTAGTTTTATTGTGGCACCACAGAAAGCCAGTCGTAGGACTTGGAGTCAGAGCAGTCTGTTCCCAGCCAGCGATTATGTAAGAATGGCTGGCTGGGAAATGGCAGAGTAAAGACTATACACGCAATAAATTAAACAACAGGTTCGCGCCAAGAAGATCTCTTCACAGGGTTGTCTTGAAAATAGAAGGGGCTCTGCAGCCAGACACTTTGCCCCCCTGCATTTCCATGTCCTGTCATGTACATACCAGTATGCCTACACAGTTCCATAGACACTGTCACTGAAGCTTATCAACCACCAGTTCTGTTTATCTCCATTCACTGCATAGAGCTCCTCTTGGACGTGTGTGAGAGTCAGATGCTTACACTTAACATAGCCACAGTAATATGGGATTAAGCCTTATACGCTCCCTTGAAGTATTAGCGGCCGGGACGCAGACAAGCGAGCAGTGGTCTTATTAGTCAGCTTTGACAAAGACAGCAGGACCTCTGAGAAAGCTGAGTAAATATATCCGGCCCGTGCTTACACAGATCATGGAAGCATCCCAAGCTGCAGCACAGGTCATCTTAGAGGTTTTATTTAACATGTAAATGTCTGAGTGTTTATATCATCCTTCATCATGTGTCTTATCTTCTTTGATTGTTTGTGTATTGCATAGTTTAAAGCTCCACTCAAGGTGAGTAACAAGGTTGCCAGTCACAGCCAGCTCTGCAGAGATATACAAACAGCGTCTGCATGTGAGACAGGATTACAGTGTCACCATGTGACTGGTCTGTCCTTAGACAGACCTCTAACAAAAGACAGGCTAAATCTATCCAGGACAACAAACTCTGGTCCACATCTCTTTAGTAGAAACAATCAGTTGGGCTTCTGACGGTGTAGATTCATCAGAGCTGCTGCGAGGAGTTTAGCGTCTGTGTCTGCTGAGTTTATTAACAATACAGATCCAAACAATGACACAGAAACTTGTTACCTGCAGAGCAGGTTAGAGATTTGCTCATGTCTGTTTGTTTTTGTCAGCAGCCACAAAACCTGGTGGAATGAGACCAAAAAGAAAACCCAGGACAAAAGAGCAGATCCAGGCTTTTATTCTCACTTTTTTAAAGATTTTAATTTTTTGGGCATATATTCAGTGTTTCCAAGGAAATAGTTCATGTATCTTGATGACAAATATCTGGCATGTTTAGGGAACTAACATCTATTGTGTGAAATCTGCTAGCAGAGATTATTGTGGTTTCAGGATGGTAGTTGTTTTTCAGCCGCTGCCCAGTAACAATGGCTACAAACTGTAACTACCAGCAATGTGCAGCTGAGATAACATAATGTGTCCTTGAATTTAAGGGACTGTTGGGTCTTGGTGGAGGTATGTACTCCATTGAGGGTGCCACTCTAGTTCAAGTTTCTGCTGTTCTTAATTTCTCTCATTGGCTCAGGGGAGAGAGCGGGTCGTCCTCAAATAAGAAGTGGTTCGATCGTCTTCCCCATTCCTCTTTTCTGCTCCCAAATTAGTTTCAACTTTCTTTCTGCCTGGACGTAGTGGAAGGTTTTCATTGTCAGTGATACACTATCGTCATTGTGTGTCTGCAGCCAGAAGTGTAACGCAAAAATCTGGGCCCTGCACATGT